>NC_067401.1:397364900-397664900 GCF_016432865.1 Antechinus flavipes
CCAAAAAATAATTTGAAACTAAATAATCTCATACTAAAGAATGATTGGGTGAAACAGCAAATCATAGACATAATTAATAACTTCACCCAAGAAAACAATAATAATGAGACATCATACCAAAATATATGAGATGCAGCCAAAGCGGTAATAAGGGGAAATTTCATATCTCTAGAGGCCTATTTGTATAAAATAGAGAAAGAGAAGGCCAATGAATTGGGCTTGCAACTAAAAATGCTAGAAAAGGAACAAATTAAAAACCCCCAGTCAAACACTAAACTTGAAATTCTAAAAATAAAAGGAGAGATCAATAAAATTGAAAGTAAAAAAAAAAAAAAAACTATTGAATTAATTAATAAAACTAAGAGTTGGTTCTATGAAAAAACTAACAAAATAGACAAACCCTTAGTAAATCTGATTAAAAAAAGGAAAGAGGAAAAACAAATTGTTAGTCTTAAAAATGAAAAGGGAGAACTCGCCACTAATGAAGAGGAAATTTGAGCAATAATTAGGAGTTACTTTGCCCAACTTTATTCCAATAAATTCGACAACTTAAATGAAATAGAAAAATACCTCCAAAATATACCTTGCCCAAACTAACAGAGGAAGAAGTAAATATCCTAAACAGTCCCATCTCAGAAAAAGAAATAGAACAAACTATCAATCAACTCCCTAAGAAAAAATCCCCAGGACCAGATGGATTTACATGTGAATTCTATCAAACATTTAAAGAACAATTAACTCCAATGCTAAATAAACTATTTGAAAAAATAAGGATTGAAGGAGTCCTACCAAATTCCTTTTATGACACAGACAGCATACTGATACCTAAACCAGGTAGACTGAAAACAGAGAAAGAAAATTATAGACCAATCTCCCTAATGAATATTGATGCTAAAATCTTAAATAAAATATTAGCAAAAAGATTACAGAAAATCATCCCCAGGATAATACACTATGACCAAGTAGGTTTTATACCAGGAATGCAGGACTGTTCAATATTAGGAAAACTATTAGCATAATTGACTATATCAATAACCAACCAAACAAAAACCATATAATCATCTCAATAGATGCAGAAAAAGCATTTGATAAAATCCAACATCCATTCCTAATAAAAACACTTGAGAGCATAGGAATAAATGGACTTTTCCTTAAAATAGTCAGGAGCATATATTTAAAACCATCAGTAAACATCATATGCAATGGGGAAAAACTGGAACCTTTCCCAGTAAGATCTGGAGTGAAGCAAGTTTGCCCACTAGCACCATTATTATTTAATATCGTATTAGTAACACTAGCTTCTGCAATAAGGGTCGAGAAAGATATTAAAGGAATTAGAGTAGGCAATGAGGAAACCAAACTATCACTTTTTGCAGATGATATAATGGTATACCTAGAAAACCCCGGAGATTCTACTAAAAAGCTATTAGAAATAATTCATAATTTTAGCAAAGTAGTTGGATACAAAATAAATCCCCATAAATCCTCAGCATTTTTATACATCACCAACAAAACCCAACAGCAAGAGATACAAAGAGAAATTCCATTCAGAATAACTGTTGATACCATAAAATATTTGGGAATCTATCTACCAAACGAAAGTCAGGAATTATATGAGCAAAATTATAAAAAAAGTCTCCACACAAATAAAGTCAGATTTAAATAATTGGAAAAATATTAAGTGCTCTTGGATAGGCCGAGCGAATATAATAAAGATGACAATACTCCCTAAACTAATCTATTTATTTAGTGCTATACCAATCAGACTTCCAAGAAAGTATTTTAATGATCTAGAAAAAAATAATAACAAAATTCATATGGAACAATAAAAAGTTGAGAATCTCAAGGGAATTAATGAAAAAAAAATCAAATGAAGGTGGCCTAGCTGTACCTGATTTAATATCATAAAGCAGCAGTCACCAAAACCATTTGGTATTGGCTAAGAAATAGATTAGTTGATCAGTGGAAAAGGTTAGGTTCACAAGACAGAATAGTCAACTATAGCAATCTAGTGTTTGACAAACCCAAAGATCCTAACTTTTGGGATAAGAATTCATTATTTGATAAAAACTGCTGGGATAATTGGAAATTAGTATGGCAGAAATTAGGCATGGACCCACACTTAACACCATATACCAAAATAAGATCAAAATGGGTCCATGACCTAAGCATAAAGAACAAGATTATTAATAAATTAGAAGAACATAGGATAGTTTATCTCTCAGACTTGTGGAGGAGACCAAAGATGAACTAGAGACCATTACTGATCACAAAATAGAAAACTTTGATTACATCAAGTTAAAAAGCCTTTGTACAAACAAAACTAATGCAAACAAGATTAGAAGGGAAGCAACAAACTGGGAAAACATCTTCACAGTTAAAGGTTCTGATAAAGGCCTCATTTCCAAAATATATAGAGAACTGACTCAAATTTATAAGAAATCAAGCCATTCTCCAATTTATAAATGGTCAAAGGATATGAACAGACAATTTTCAGATGATGAAACTGAAACTATTACCACTCATATGAAAGAGTGTTCCAAATCACTATTGATCAGAGAAATGCAAATTAAGACAACTCTGAGATACCAGTACACACCTGTCATATTGGCTAAGATGACAGGAAAAAATAATGATGAATGTTGGAAAGGATGCGGGAAAACTGGGATACTGATGCATTGTTGGTGGAGTTGTGAACGAATCCAACCATTCTGGAGAGCAATCTGGAATTATGCCCAAAAAGTTATCAAATTGTGCATACCCTTTGATCCAGCATTGTTTCTATTGGGCTTATATCCCAAAGAAATACTAAAGAGGGGAAAGGGACCTGTATGTGCCAAAATGTTTGTGCCAGACCTGTTTGTAGTGGCTAGAAACTGGAAATTGAATGGATGCCCATCAATTGGAGAATGGCTGGGTAAATTGTGGTATATGAATGCTATGGAATATTATTTTTCTGTAAGAAATGACCAGTAGGATGAATACAGAGAGGCTTGGCGAGACTTACATGAACTGATGCTAAGTGAAATGAGCAGAACCAGGAGATCATTATACACTTTGACAACGATATTGTATGAGGATGTATTCTGATGGAAGTGGATTTCTTTGACAAAGAGACCTAACTGAGTTTCAATTGATAAATGATGGACAGAAGCAGCTACACCCAAAAAAAGAACACTGGGAAACGAATGTGAACTATCTGCATTTTTTTTTTCTTCCTCGATTATTTTTACCTTCTGAATCCAATTCTCCCTATGCAACAAGAGAACTGTTCAGTTCTGCAAACATATATTGTATCTAGGATATACTGCAACATATCTAACATATATAGGACTGCTTGGCATCTAGGGGAGGGGATGGAGGGAGGGAGGGGAAAAATCGGAACAGAAGCGAGTGCAAGGGTAATGTTGTAAAAAAATTACCCTGGCATGGATTCTGTCAATATAAAGTTATTATAAAATAAAATAAAATAAAATATTAAAGAAAAAACAAAAAAATAAATAAATAAAAGAAAAAGCAAAAAAAAAAAAAAAAAGAAGGAAATGATTCATTTGTTGTATGGTTTGCCCTGAATTGACTCAAACCCTTGTCCATTTGGGCTAAACCTCAGGCAGTGTTCAACCTGCTACTTTGGTGCAATGTGAATGTGTGAGTCAGTCACTAACCAATATTTAAGTGCTAAGCCATGCCAGGGTTTGGACCAGGCCACAGCTTCCTTCTGTTTCGGTCAGTCTGTTTCCTGATAAAGCAGTCTTTGTGAAGTATCCTTATCCATTAAACTGTTTGTCCTTCCTGTGTGGAGATGACCCTTCGGAAGGGAAATTGCTGTGGGGAATGAGCTCAGATCATTGCTGCAGCTTTTGGGGCCCTCACTGGGGGGACCTGCGCCCCACCACCATCTGCCTCAAGTCCCCTAGCAAACACTGTAGGTAAGGAGAGACTTTTGGTATTCTACATATGGCATTGCTGATCTTCTGTATTCATAGGAAGGTGATTAATTTTCCAGTAGTACAAAATTTATTTATAATTTGTAAATAATGTTTCATATCTACTGCCAGAAATTTAAATTATTGAGATTAATAACAGGATTCAGTGTGTAATGACAAAATGTTTGTATGAATTTGTCATTTACCCTTCTTGTTAACTGACATTTGTTTTGTTCCCTAAAAGGAAATTTGTTTTCATATTTGTCTATTTAAATAAATGCCCTGCAGCCAAGAAAAAAAAAAAAAAAAAAGAAAGAAACAATCAGCAGGATGATTTCAGAGAAGTCTGGAGAGACTTACATGAACAGATGCTAAGTGAAATGACCAAAACCAGGAGGTCATTGTACACAGCAACAATAAGATTATAAGAAGATCAATTCTGATGGACAGGGCTCTTTTCAACAATGAGATGTTTGAGGCCAGTTCCCAATGATCTTGTGATGAAGAGAGCCATCTACACCCAGAGAGAGGTCTTTGGAAACTGAGAATCACAAAATTTGGTATTTGCTTGCATTTTGTTTTCTTTCTCATTATTTTCCCTTTTTTGATTTGATTTTTCTTGTGCAGTAAGGTAATTGTATATATGCATGTGTTTGTATACATATATTGGGTTTAACATATATTTTAACATGCTTTAACATATATTGGATTACGTGGGAGAGATTGGAGGGAAGGGAGGGAAAATTTGGAACACAAGGTTTTGCAAGTGTCAATTTTGAAAAAGTATCCATGCATATGTTTTGATAATAAAAACCTTTAATAAAAATGATTTGCTATTTTATTCACATATAGAACTCTGAATCAATTAATTAACATTTACCAAGCACCTATGTTTCAGGCACTGTGCTAGGTACTTGGTACATATATAAAATAATTCATACTCAAGAATCATATATTCTGTCAAAGGAAAAACAAATGTCTATAAATATGAAAAGAAAAATTTTATCTATGTATACATAAATGCATGTATATGCAAAAATATAAATGCATATGCTTGTGTGCATGCATGTGTATACACACACAGGCATTTATCCACATGTATACATATATGTCTCTGTGTACAGAAAGAAAGAAAGAACCAATTTTTGTTAGTTGAGAAATGATATCCTTTACAAATAGGAGAAATAAGGAATGGCATACAGTAGAGGAGTTATTTACTTTTTGAGTGAATTCTTTCTCATAATATATAATCATCCTTCCTATGAAACTTCTTGGACATTGAAAGATTTTGTTACAAAAATTTTAAAATCAGTCTTTTTTTATAATAAGGCTAGTATTCTATCTCTTGCTGATCTCTTCCCTATTGCAGTTTCAGAGTATAGCAGATGGTTGCACAGTGGATAGAACACTAATTATGGAATGAGGAAGAAGAGTTCAAATTCTACTTCTGAAATATATTAACTGTGAGATTGGGAAGACAATAACATCTTCTTCCCAGATTGTGGTGAGGATCAAATGAGATAACATTTGTAAAGCACCTTATTCATTACATGCTTTCTCTTAGTACACATTGTTATCATCATCATTTCCATGACAAAAGAAGTTCAGGAAGGGAAATGGTGGGACCTGAAATCAACCCCAATTCTGCTATGCCAAAGCAACTTTAGATAACTCACTTTTTCTTTTCTGAATTTATTTTCTTACTCAATAAAATAAAGAGTTGTGATTAAAGGATTATTAAGGTATTTTATAAGTTTTTTTTTTTTTTTAATATTGTTACTCTAAACATTTATAGAGAGCTGACAGGAAAATAGAGAATCTTCTCCAAGTGAGATCTATAAGCAGAGGCTTCATGACTTCCTCTCAGATGTCTTGTGGAAGGAGATATTTTTCAGGTATGAGAGTTTGTGTGTGTGTGTGTGTGTGTGTGTATAATATGTTGTTGTTCAGGTGGCTTCTTCAAAATTCTGTGATCTTGTACTTGGTAATATCTCATTTCATCAACTTTCCACATTGTATTTGCTTAATGAATCTGTTGAATTTAACTGATTTTAAAACAATTCTACAGAATAAATGAAGTAGTTTCTAACTCAATTATATCACAGACACTAAACATTACATAAGTATCCTTGAAGGTCACATATTAACTGACAAAACTATATATTAACATCATCTATGTTTCATTGCATTTTGTAATAATTACAGTTTTTTCTGCACTGGGGAATATTACTGGAAAAGGTTTAACATGTCTGATTTACCTTATATTTTTCAGCATCCCATTCTAAATGTCAGAAAATAACAGTGGAATGAACAATGACTCCAGCTTTAAAAGTCTGGGTTCAAATTATACTCCTGATGTTTATTTCCTTTTTGACTTTGAACAAGACATCTAACCATCCTCATATGTTCTGAGATAATTATAAAGTGTTGGGCTTACAGTAGATGACTTCTTTAACTTTTAACTAAATAACCCTTTTAACTCTAGTTCAATGATCATATCTTCTTATAGTCTCAATTTTCAGAAGAGAAAAATGAAGCACCTAAATATTTAAAGACTCACTAGCTCAGCTATTAAATGGCAAAGCAAAGACTTTAATAGAGATTTCTGATTCTAAGTCCAGTGGTCTTTTCAAGACAAGATTCATCTGTAATGCACATTTGTCAATAACAGCAGATAAGGACCCCAGGCATTTATGTTCCCTGCCAGGAATAAGTAGAGAATCATATACAAGTTCCAATTTCAAGGAAGCAAACCTAGGAATGTTATTGGGATTCAGCAGTAGGAAATTGACTAATGCTATTCTAGAGAAGTAAAGAGAATTTCAGTGGGCAGAAACATGTTTCTCTTTGACTTCTACATACTGATCTTAAGTCTGCCTCATGAAACTTAAAACAAAAAATCTGATATTGCTTCTATATAATAATCCCTAATGAGCTACTTATTGAATACACCGTATTTGCCATACGTTTTGCTAAGACTAAGAGCTACAGGAAAAAGTAACATATGGTCCCACAAAGTCAAGTTTCTTTTTCATCAAATCAAACTTTGGCAAACATACAGTCAGTTATTCACACATGAAATAAGAGAAATTTGGAATTATAAGGTTATAGAGACATTGAACCTTTTTTTTTTTTTTTTTGCTTTCATTCCAGTTGTTATGTGTGTCTGACTTTTCATCACCTCGTCACCTTCAGTGAGGAAACTGGTACAAAATAGCAAAGTCAAAATTCAAACCCTTAATTTTCTAACTCAAAACCAACCTGCATTATATATTCCAATTCATTCCCTCTCTGCCTACTTAATACTTTAAAAATATGTCAATACTTTTTTATATACATGTGCCCATACATATTATATAGACATATGTGTATATAATAGATGCACATATACACACATGCATGTACAGTATTGCTATCATGTATATATGATCCACTATTGAGGTCAAAATAGAAGGATCCCTAGATTAACTTCAAAGAAGATCTGGAATTTATTAGAAGCTTATTTAGAAAAACAAAGATGAAGGTAAAATTATGAATTCTTTACCACTAATAACCCACTACAGTCTCCTTTCAAATGAACTCTTTACTCTGAACTTTATAAAATGAGTACATTGCACTAGATTAACATTTTTCAAACAATGATTCATAGACCCATAAGAGACCTTTTCAAAGAAGTTTGTAAAGTCAAAACTATTTTCAGATAATACATATTTTTATCTATTAAAACATGTCCCTATTTTTCAATTACATATCTCCGTGAGGCCAGATTTACTTCATACACTTAAACCAAAGCAACATATGACAACAAACTGAATATAGAAACAGATGAGAAAAGCTAGATTCTTATCTAAAAACAGATAAGAATCTAGTTTTTCTTTATTGTTAGATATTAAAGAGATTTTCAAAAATATGCCATCCTCACTGTTTTTTAAATATAATTATTTTCATTAAAGTATATTATTTGTTAACATATAATAACTTTATTATTTAAATATATATTACCATTTTTAAAATTATCACTTTTGATTTCTAATTCTCTAAATATTAAAAAACACAAATCATAAAACAAAAGCTCTTTGCTGTCTTCAAAAGTTTTTAAGATTCTCAAGGGGTCCTGAGACCTAAAAGTTGTAGAGCTACTAATCTTGAGGATCTCTAAGAGTCCTTACACATACTTACTATCTGATTCTAAATAAGTTTCACCAACCACAGAAATGATCTGAAGTTAAGCCTGGAAAATATTTTGATTGTTGTTAAAATTATTTCTTCTCTGTGCAAACAAATCTTTGTCATCTACTTCAAGGAAGGTTGCTAAATTATTTCCTGCATTCAAAATCTCCAAGCTCTAGAAAGTCATCTATTGATACCAAAATTTTGAAAGAACAGTAAGCAGTCTCTGGGGCAAGGAAGTAAATCCTCCTTGAACTTTCTATTTCACATCCATAAAAACATTAATGGATGACTTAAAATGTTAATGAAAAATTTGCCCTTTAATTTGGGATGTTAACCTTCATTATAAATTGATTTACCTTTAGAATATACTTTTAAAAAGTTAAAGGAAATTGACAAAAGTACTATTCCCATTTTTAAACAGTGGTAAAGTTTAGATAAATGTTTGGTTTGAGAACATCATTTATCATCACATGTAATATGCCCCCAGGTTGCTACTAATTACTCATGGTAATAACTCATGATAAAATGCTTATCAAATGACTATATATATATATATATAGACATATGTTAGTTTTAAATTCTAAATTCTTTCCCTCAATCATTTAACTATTTCCCAATTGAGCACTCTCTTAATATCTAATTTGTTGTACCACAGAACTATTACAACTATTTTTGCATATATATATATATATAATTTCTCTTTTTCTTTGCTTTTTTGGGGGGGATACAGACTAAATAAATAAGTATATTACTTGGTCAAAGAACAAACAATTTTATAACTCTTTGGGGAGTTACAAATTATTCTACAGAATGGTTAAGCAGTATGTTAGTGTATCTATTTTTTCAATAACATGTCCAGCATTTGTCATTTTATTTTTCTGTCATGTTAACCAATCTGACAGGTGAAAAGTAGTTCCATAAAATTCTTTTAATTGGCATTTCTGTAATTATTAGTGAATTGGAGCATTTTATATGACTATTGTTGGTTTTGATTTGTTCTTTGAAAAATACCTGTTCATATTCTTTGACAATTTATCAATTGGGAAATGATTCTTATTTTTTATAAATTTGGCTGTTTCCAATATATTTGGGAAAGTAGGCCATTGTGTAATTCCCCCCACAAACTTTTCCTTATCCCTGCTTTTCTTATAATTTTGGCTGCTTTGGTTTTGGTTTTATAAAATTATCCATTTTACTTCATTTGTTTCTCTTTATTTCTTGCATATTAAAATCATCCATATCTAAAGACATGATAGGCAATTTTTCCTATCCTCCCCAACTTGTTCATGCTATGTCCCTTTATGTCAAATTCAAATGCACATTTTACATATTCAAATATGTATACAAATATACAAATTCATATACACAAATACAGTATACAATATTGATCTATGCTTAGTTTGTGTCAAATTGCTTTCCAGTTCCCCCTACATTTTTTTTTGCTCCCAAAGTTTGTACTTTCAGGTTTATTAAACACTATATAGCTATGATCATTTAATTCTTTTTAGTATATGACTAATCTATTTCACTATTACACTATTTATTAATTAATACTAGATTATTTTATTATTCCTGTGAAATACTTTTGGAAAACTGTTTCTTCTAGGCCATCTTCCTTCATTTTTTTTCCTATAGATTTCCTTGATACTTTTTACATTTTCTTCTTCTGGTCAAATTTTGTTGTTTTTTCTAGCTTTTTAAAACTATTCTTTAATAATTTGATTGGCAAGACATTGCATAAGTAAGCTACATTAGGCAAAATTGACTATTTTAGCATACTGTTTCAGCCTGTTCATGAACCAATATTTCACCAATTGTTTATACCAGGAATGCATTTTCTATTGTATAATTGAACATATCAGTAACAAAACTAACAGAAATCATATCATAATCTCAATAGACGGAGACAAAATATTTGACAAAATGCAATACCCATTACTATTAAAAACACTAAAGAGTATAGAAATAAATGGAATTTTTCTAAAAATGATTAACAGCATCTATTTAAAACAATCAGTAAGCATTATTTGTAATAGGGAAAAGCTAGAAACATTCCCAATAAGATTGGGGGTGAAACAAGGGTGCCTATTATCACCACTATTATTCCATGTTACACTAGGGATATTGGCATTAGCAATGAGAAAAAGAAAAAGGAATTAAAGGAATTAGAATAGGCAATGAGGAGTTAAAACTATTATTTGTAGATGATATATTTAGAGAATCCTAGAGAATCATCCAAAAAAATCTACTTGAAATAATCAATTGCTTTAACAAAATTTCATGATGTAAAATAAACTCACATAAGTTTATCAACATTTCCATCTGTTACTGTCAAAGCCCAGGATCAAAATACAGAAATTCTACTTAAAATAATTGTACACAAAATTAAACATCTGAGTGTCTGCTTGACAACATAACCTTAGGAACCTTTTAAACACAATTACAAAACACTTTTCATACAAAGTCAATCTAAATAATTGGGAAAATATCAATTATTCAAGTGTAGACTAAGCTAATACAATAAAAATGTCAATTCTATCTAAATTAGTCCACTTCTTCAGTGCCTTAACAATCAGACTGCCAAAATATTATTTGATAAAGGTAGAAAATATAATAAAATTAATCTGGAAAAATAAGATAAAGGAATATCAAGGGAACTAATGAAAAAATGCAAAGGAAAATGGACTACCAGTACTAGATACAAAAGTATTATACAGCAATAGTCATCGAAAACATCTGGTACTGGTTAAGAAATAGAGTGGTTGATATAATAGGTTAGACGTACATGACACATTAATGAGTATGGTGATCTATTCCATGACAAATCCTAAAATTCCAGCTTCTTGGATAAAAACTCACTATTTGACAAAATGCCCTGGGAAAACTGGAAAATAATAGCATAGACCTATATCTTATATCCCATACCTAAATAAGGTCAAAACAGATACATGATTTAGGTATAAGGGAAGATACTATAAGCACATTAGAAGAGCAAGGGATAATCTCTCTATCAGATCTTTGGGGAGGGAAGGAATTTATGGCTAAAGAAAAAGAGAAAGTTACAAAATGCAAAATTAATAACTGATTATTTTAAATTAAAAACTTTTGCACAAACAAAGAAGCCATGATTAGAAAGGGAAAGGAAAGTTAGGGGAAAAAAATTCACTCAGTGTTTTGGATAAAGGCTTCATTTCTGAAAAATGTAGAAAATTGAGTAATATTTATAAGAACACAAGCTATAACAAAGAATATGAACAAACAATTTTCAGATGAAGAAATTAAAGCTATAGTCATTTGAAGAAATGCTCTATATCATAATTGATTAGAGAAATAAAAATTCATACAACTCTGAAGTATCATCTCAGACCTATCAGATGTACTAAGATCACAAGAAAAGATAATGATGAATTTGGGAAAACTGAGAACTAATGCATTGTTGGTCAAGTTGTGAAATGATCCAATCTGGAGATTTGGTGTTATGGCTAAAGAGCTATAAATCACAATATTCTTTAATTCAGTAGTGTCACTATTAAGTTTGTAATCCTGACAAATCATAAAAGAGGAAAAAGAACCCATATGTGCAAAAATATTTCTAATACCTCTTTTTTCTGATGGGCAAAGAATTGGAAAATGAGTAGATGTCAATCAATTGGAGAATGTTTGAATAAGTTATCATTTATGAAAGCAATGGAATATTATTCTATAAAAATAAAAAACAGATTGACTTTAGAAAAGCCTGGAAAGATTTACATAAACTGATGCTGAGTGAAACAAGCAGAACCAGGAATACATTATATACAACAGCACCAAGATTATGTGATGATCAACTGTGTTCAACTTGGTTCTTCTCAAAAGTTCAGTGACCCAAAGCTATCTCAATAAACTTTGTATAGAAAATGTAATTCATATCCAGAGAGAGAAAAATGGAGACTGAATTTAAATCAATGCATGCTATGTTCGTTTTTTTTTTTTTTCTTCTGTTTTTTTCCCTCCTCAGGATTTTTCATCTTTGTTCTGATTTTTTCTCTCAATATGATTCATATGGAAATATGTAAAAAAATGATTGTATATTATAAACCCTGAAATGTAACTAGGAAAATAAAAATATAAAAACAAATTACCATTTTTTTTAGATCTCTGTTTATGTGAAAATCATTTTGTAATTGTGTTCATACAGTTCCTGAGTTTATCTTAACATAAACTCCCAAGAATTCCATACTATCTACAGGTATTTTATTTTGTTTAATTTTTTAAATATCAATTGGATATATTTGGAATATTTTTCAAAGGTTTGCTGCATATAGTTTTTCAGCATTAATGGTTTTTTAATAGCTTTTTATTGACAAAATATATACATGGATAATAGTTCAACAATGACCATTGCAAAAACTTCTATTCTAACTTTTCCCCTCCTTCCCTTCACCCCCTCCCTGAGATGGCAGGTAGTTCCATACATGTTAAATATGTTAAAGTATATGTTAAATACAATATATGTATACATATTTATACATTTATCTTGTTGCACAAAAAAGATTGGATTTAGAAAGAAGGTAAAAATAACCTGGGAAGAAAAACAAAAATGCAAGCAAACAATAACAGAAAGATTATAAATGCTATGTTGTGGTTCACACTCATTTTCCAATGTTCTTTTGCTGGGTGTAGCTGGTTCTGTTCATTATTGATCAATTGGAATTGATTTGGATCCTTTCATTGTTGAAGACAGCCACTTCCATCAGAATTGATTCTCAAATAGTATTGTTATTGAATTGTATAATGATCTCCTGATTCTGCTCATTTCACTCAGCATCAGTTCATGTAAGTCTCTCTAGGCCTCTCTGTATTCACCCTGATGGTCATTTCTTATAATATTCCATAACATTCATAAAGCACAATTTACCCAGACATTCTCTAATTGATGGGCATCCATTCAATTTCTAGTTTCTAGCCACTACAAAAAGGGCTGCCACAAACATTTCTGCACATACAGGTCCTTTTCCCTTCTTTAATATCTCTTTGGGATATAAGCCCAGTAGTAACACTGCTGGATCAAAGGGTATGCACAATTTGACAACTTTTTGAGCATAGTTCCAAATTACTCTCCAGAATGGTTAGATCTCTTCACAACTCCACCAACAATGCTTCAGTAACCCAGTTTTCCCACATCCCCTCCAACATTTGTCACTACCTTGTCCTGTCATTATAGCCAATATGACAGGTATATAGTGGTATCTAAGAGTCTTAATTTGCATTTCTCTAATCAATAATGATTTGGAACACCTTTTCATATGAGTAGAAATAGTTTCGATTTCATCATCTAAAAATTGTTCATATCTTTTGACTTTTTATCAATTGGAGAACGGCTTGATTTCTTATAAATCAGAGTCAATGTATATAATATATAATTTTGGAAATGAGGCCTTTATCAGGCCTCATTTAACTGTAAAAAAGTTTTCCCAATTTATTGCTTCTCTTCTAATCTTATCCGAATTAGTTTTGTTTGTACCAAAGCTTTTAAACTTGATATAATCAAAATTTTCTATTTTATGATCAATAATGATCTCTAATTCTTCTTTGGTCACAAATTCCTTCCTCCTCCACAGGTCTGAGAGGTTACCTGTCCTATGTTCTTCTAATTTATTTATAATCTCATTCTTTATGGCTAAACCATGAACCTATTTTGATCTTATTTTGGTGTATGGTGTTAAGTGTGGGTCAATGCCTATTTTCTGCCATACTAATTTCCAATTTTCCCAGCAGTGTTTTTTTTGTCAAATAGTGAATTCTTATCCCCAAAGTTGGGGCCTATGGCTTTGTCAAACATTAGATTGCTATAGTTATTGACTATTTTGACCTGTGAACCTAACCTATTCCACTGATCAACTTGTCTATTTCTTAGCCAATACCAAATAGTTTTGGTGACCGCTGCTTTATAATATATTTTTAGATCAGCTATAGGTAGGCCATCTTCATTTGATTTTTTTTTTCATTAGTTCCCTTGAAATTCTTGACCTTTTGTTCTTCCAGATGAATTTTGTTGTTATTTTTTCTAGTTCATTAAAATAGTTTCTTGGGAGTCTGATTGGTATAGCACTAAATAAATAGATTAGTTTAGGTAGTGTCTATCTACACATATTTTAAACAAAATTTATCCTTGTATCTCTTTCTGCTGAACTTTATTGTTAATATATAAAAATATTGACTATTTTTGTGATTTATTTTACATCCTGCAACTCTACCAACACTACCAAAATAGTTTCTTTTTTTTTTTACTTCATTCTATAGGATATATTAAGTTTGTCATTATATCATCTACAAAAGAGTTATAGTTTTATTTTCTCATTGCCTGTTTTTATTCATTCAATTTATTTTTCTTTTATTATTTCTGTAGCTATTGTATAATACTGAATAATGATCACTTTTCTTGCTTTATCCTTGGTTTTAATAAAAAATATTTGTTTACTATTTTCCCTCTGATTTGAAAAATATAAGGAAATAAGTAGCTGTGTCATACACACTGGATATATAAATGCACACAGGCATATCACCTACATATCACTTACATATCAAAATTTTTAGATGGAAAATGAAAAATCCTTTCTGATTTTGTTTTTTCTGGAATAACTGATATATAATTTCTTATAGAACGTCTCTCACATATATATGACATAGGTTTGTGGTGTAATTAAAAAGTATTTCTCTTGAATCTACATCATTCCTGGAAGAATAATTATGCCCCAATTAGACATGATACTAGGAGAATAAAGAGGAAAATAATTCATGAATTGACTGATTGTTCTTTCTTTATTGTAGAATTATGCTAGCCATTTTAACTATGATATTCTATGTGTTTTTTACATTTTCATTCTCTTCAGCATTCTTTGGTTAGATTACTTCTTAGAATAAAGCTATTGTTAGAATAAAGCTTCTGATAAATAAGTACTTCTGATAAATAAGTATTTTACAAAGAATACAATTTTGTGATTTGAAAGTAAGACCATTTTCTTAGACATCCCTCTTGTGCTTTTCTTATTTTATATCACTCAGATGCATTCCACTGATATTCCCTCTTTATTTTTTTTTCAAATTGAAAAATGTGGCTATTTTCAAGGCCTCCTATGTGCCCTAGTAATGCCACCCCATCCCATTTAAATAACACTGTCCCTCTATTTTACTCATTCCATTCTCATTAATTTTCAACCTTTCATCGGTTACTTTTTTTTTCTCTACTGTCTCTCTCTATACACACACACACACACACACACACATACACACACACACAAAATAGTATATGTATGCTACATACATACTATATATACTATACTATATATACTGTATATCCCCCACATTATATATATGAATATATATATATATATATTTTCCCATTCTCAAAAACCTTATTTTGACCATATATTTCCACTATCATTCTATATCTCTTCTCTCTTATGAAACTAGTTGAAAAAAAAAAAGTTTGCAATTGATGTTTCCACTTCCCATTTTTACTCTTTTCTTGACTTTGGATTTTTGCCTTCCATCTCCATTATGCACTGGTAACTGGAGAGAGTAGCTTAAGTTGAAGTCTTTGGCATTGTTGATCATGCTCATCAACTTGATATTCTCTTTCTTCTAATCTGTTTGGATTTTGTTCTTTCCTAGTTCTAATTCTCCTATCTCATATAAGGATCTGATGAGATAACATGTAAAATGCCTTGCAAAACTTTAAGCATTATATAAATGCTAGTTTACTACTACTACTATTGCTATTAGCACCATCACCATTGTACTACAATTACCACGACCACTATCACTAAACCATGTATCTTTCAAATCACCTCTACTGGATCTTTATTTAGAACACCTTTACTTAAGCATAGGGGATTTTCAAGGTTCTTTCCTGGACTCTTTTTTTTCCCTCAATAATTTTTCATTTCATAATTTTATTAAATATAATAAACTCAATTATAATCTTTATGCAGATAATTATCAGATCCAGTCTTCCAATCCTAAACTTTTTGCTGACCCTCAGTCTTGCATAACAAATTGTCAAATATCTTAGATTAAATTTCCCACTGATATACTAAACTGAATATGTCCAAAATAAAGTTATTATTTTCACCTGAAAAAAATTCTTCCCTCTTTCTGTTTCGCTTACTATCAAGAGGGCCATCTTCTTCTTAGTCACCAAGATTCACAATCTAAATCTCTCTTCAAGTTTTGACTTATGTGCTTTTTATCAAATGTGTTGCAAAGACTTATTGATGATAGATTCATAAGTTTTATAGAATGAAACAACAAAAAACAACAACAAAAGAGATGATTGAATGTGAAAATGAAAATTTACTATATGCAACTCTATATTTCTTTTAAATGCACAACAAAGTTATGATATAAATCTCCCTCTTCCTTTTTCTCCCCAACTCCAAAGATGGCTACATATATATGTGTTTGTATGGGTATACAGGCTTCCTCTTCCCCTATTCTAGTTGTCATGCAATCATTGTCTTCCTTAAAATTCTTAAACTCTTTTTCTAGTTGGTTGACTGTCTTTTCATAATCGTCTTGATTTGTTTTGTTTGTTTTTTTTTTTAATTTTAGTTTTAGTTTTTCCTTAATCCCTCTCACTCAATTATTAAATGTTGTGTTCTTTTCTCTTCTTTAAAATAAGTTCTACCTGGGAGAGAGAGCAGGTTTCTCGGGGAAGTTTTCTAGGAGGCAGCCTATTTACTCAGTTAAGAGTAAATAATCACTCAAAACGCAGCCAGGTGATAAAAGTTCAGATCTTTTATTGTCTCCAATATAGCCCGGTTAGTTTAGAGGCCTATCTCTCTGCTTGGTTCCAAGAGCTCCCTCCGAATGTCTCCAAATCCAAAGGTTTATCCTTCAGTCCTCCAGCCAGCCAAGTGGAAAATGAAATGGATCTCTCTTGCCTTGGAGAGAAGGCTTTGTCCTTTGCTTCTGCCTCTGCTTTCTTCAGCCTCCAATCCAGCTCCAAGTTGAATTTGTCTTGCCTCCTAGAGAGAGGCAATCTCAATCTCCTAAAGTGCTCTGTGTCTGCACCAGAGTACTCCTCTCCAATCCAGCTGAACTCTCTTCCACCACCAGCCAGCCAAGTGGAAAATATTGGAATGAATCTCTCTTCACTGGGCTTATATATGATTCTTCTGAGAGAATTGGATTATGGGTTTTCTCCCATAGTGCTCTCTGGCCCTAAGAGCTTCAAGGGAAGTGTGAATTCACAAAGTTACAAAGTTTACTTTGTGAATCTTCCATCCTTGTGAATTCCAATGAGTAAAGGTGTAAACACAAGCATTGTATTAATTAGTTCTACTTAATACCTTGTTTCAGGTTCTGGCCCAAAACATCAACTCTAATGAGTTAGCAGTTTGTAAAGATTCCAACAATTAAAGTCTTTTGTATTTCTTTTATGAACAGATGACTATTTAATGTTACTTGTTGGAGTAGGAGAGGTGTTTTTATTTTAGTATCATTTTTTGAAATTGAACCCTAGTTTTCTCTTTCCCTGGATTATATTATTAAAAATTTTTAAAAACTTAGGCCATTCTTATCTTTTTAGTCTTATTATACTTTTATGATTCAGTGACACTGACTTCTTTGTTGTCTCTCACAGAAGAAACTTCATCTTCTGGCTCCATATGATTTCACTGGCAAGCTTAGGTACCTAGATTTCCCTCCCTCCTCCTTTTCATCTCTAAGTTTCCTAGCTTTTCTATTAGTCTCATTTAAAATTTCACGTCAGCATTTTCTAATCATTTTTAATATTGCTTTCCTTCTTAATTATCTTTTATTGATTCTGGTCTATATATTTATTTATATATAGTCATTTGCATTGAATTGTAATGTCCATCAGCTTAGAAATTATTTTTCTCCAAATAAAGATTCAGAGTGTTCAAACTTTTTCTATGTGGCTTTATAGAATTAAACTAATGAAAATAATGTATAAAATTGGGCAGCTAGGCGATGCAGTGGAGTGTATTGGGATTAAAATCAGGAAAATTCATCTTCCTGACTTCAAATTTGGTCTCATATACTTAGTACGTGTATGGCTCTGGACAAGTCACTTATCCCTGTTTACCTCACTTTCTCATCCATAAAATGAGCTGAAGAAAGAAATGGCAAGGTATTCCTGTATCTTTCTCACAAAAATCCCAAATGGGCTCATAAAGTATCTGAAACAATAAAACAATGAAAAAATGAAAACTTTTTGAAACAAAAACTTCCCTGAATGTCACCAAACAAAATCATATTAATGATGTTCTTGAATACTTCGTACTTAAAATGGGGTTTCATAAGACTCTTTTTTCTCTCTCTATGTGACCTTCTCTCTATGATAGAAAAGGAGAAAAACTATTTGGATATCCTATATATTGATAATCCCTAGCATCTTCTTTTGAGAAAGATCTGAGATGATTTCTTAACTCCTAACCAACTATGTTAGATTTACAGCCAAATCTAAAAAAAAAAAAACAAACAAAACCTGGGTTTGTATCTTTATATGACCCAGAACTTGTCCTCTCTCCATCTGTTTGCTCTTCTATGAAATGATGACAATATTACCAAAAATTCCACAGGATTATTGCATTGATCAAATGAGATTATATATATATATATATATATATATAATATATATATATATATATATATATATATAAAACATGCCATACAAATCTTTAACTGCTATATAAATATGAGCTCTTGCTATTACTATTGAGCCATAGATATCTCAGATTTCTTACTTTTTCCCCCAGGAAAAATGAAATAACTCACATTTCTAGAATATTTTAAAATTATAAAGTATTATTTAATTTAATCCTATCAATATCACTGTAAAGCAGATTCTATTGTTATTTTATAAATGAGGAAATTGAGTCTGAGAGAATTTGCCCAGGGTCACACAATAAGGTTAGAGGAAATATACAAACCCAGGAATTCCTGTCACCAAATCCAGAACTATGCAAAAGATGGCACAGTCATTAATTTTTGTCCAAAACATGAATCTAGAGAACAAATTTTAGCTATCTTTCACATCTGTAATATAATTTTGGCAGCAGGAAGGTTCAAGAAGAAAAAAGAAAAATTCAGTTTGTTCTGTGGGAAAACAAATAAAACTTGCTATGTTTTGCCAATGATTTGAATATATTTGATAGTTCTTTATCTCATTTCCTCTCCCTAGTATAGTAAGCTTTTTCTACTAATGTTTAAAGTCTTATTCTTAAACCATTATGTAAAATGAAACAGATACAGTATTTAGTATCTAATATAAAATGTCTATTATCAAACATGTAATGGGTTTGATGAGTGATGGGATAGTGCTGTTCTGAGAACAAATCAAAAAATAAATTCAAATATGTTCAGTGTTAAAATGAACTACTTAATCAATACAAAATTCTTTTGGGGGTAATGACCATCCTTATAAGTTCCATTTGACAGATGAAAAAACTTAGATATGAAAAGTTAATAGTTTTGACTAGAGTCACATGGAATTTTGATGGCAGAGGCAGAATGAAAACCTGTTTTATAATTCTAATCAACAATATGTCTTAAATGATGTTAGATAAAGGGAAAAGTTTTTTCTTTGTTTGCTTGAATGTTTCTTTTCTTTTGCAATACTGATAAATTTCATTTTTTGAAAGTAAAAAGTCTAAATTATTTCAGACTGAAAAATTAAAGATGAGCACAGACTTTACTCCTTGATTGCAAAATGTGGGGGAAAATTAAGTAATGAAATATTTCTTTCTTTCTTTTATTCTACAGTTTCCTGAAAATGTGATTGCTGAAAATATTGTCTACAAAATACTGTGCACCATATTTACATCTTAAAAAATTAATTAAGCTGAGATCATTACAAAGGAAAATAAAGACCAATCTACTTATGATATGTAATAGAAGACATGTTGGAATAGCCTTTACTTCTTTTTCACATTAATTCTCATATTCAATCTATAGTCAAATCATATCAATTCTACATTTACCATCTTTCCAAAAGTTCTCTCCACTCACATAGCTATTTGCCTGTTACAAGTTTTCATTGTCCATACCAAGATCATTTTAAGAACCTTCTAATTGAACTCCCTGCCTCAATTCTCTTCCTAAGTCAAATCTATGCTTTACTTAGCTGCCAAAGTTATCTTTCAGAAGTCTCCTTCTGACTTGCCACTCCACCCCCCAACTTCAACATGTAGAATAAAATCCAGAGATCCTATATTGCATCCAGAATCAAATGGAAACACTGTTTGTCAGTTAAAGCCCTTTACATCCAAACCTCTTCCTAGTTTTCCAGTTTTATTTTACTCTTCTCTACATACTCATATATCCTGTGAGCCTTTCATAATTCTGTGCCTTTTCACTGGCCCATGTTTGCCATCTCTATCTATCGCATCTTTCTTTCCTGTTGTGACTACTTTCCTTTAAAAAAAATACCTTATTATTTTCAAAATATATGCAAAGATAGTTTTCAACATTCATCCCTATAAAATCTTATGTTTCAGATTTTTCTTCCTTCCTTCTTCCTACTCCTTCCTACAGACATCAAGTAATCCAATATATGTTAAACATGTACAGTTCCAAGGATATTTCTACATTTATCATGATGTACAAGAAAAATTAGTTCAAAAAAGAAAAAAAAAGAGAGATAAAATAAAAAGCAAACAAACAACAAAAAAGGTAAAAAGAAAACTATATTGGGATCCACAGTCCTCTCCCTCGGTACAAATAGGTTTCTCCATTAAAAATCTATTGGAATTGGCTTGAATCACCTCCTTGAAAAGAGCCAACTACATCAGAATTGATCATAGAATATTCTTGTCATTGCTGTATATAATGTTCTCTTGGTTCTGTTCACTTCACTTAGTATCAATTCATGTAAGTCTCTCAATGACTTTATGAAATCATCCTGCTGACTTTTTTATAGAATAATAACATTCAATAACATTCATATAACATGACTAATTTATCTATTGTCCAGCACATACACTCAGTTTCCAATTTCTTTACACTACAAAAAACACTACTGCAAACATTTTTGCACATATAGGTCTTTTTTTTTTTTTTGGATGTTTCTTTTTTTTTCTTTCTTATTTTTATTAAAGTTGTTTTATTTACAAAACATATGCATGGGTAATTTTTTTCAATATCAACCCTTGCAAAACCTTTTGTTCCAAATTTTTCCCTCATTCCCTCTACCCTCTCCTCTAGCTGGCATGTATGGATAGTCCAATACATGTTAAATATGTTAAATACATGTATACATATTTATACAGTTATCTTGCTGTACAAGAAAATCAGATCAAGAAGGAAGAAAAAGAAAAACTGAGAAAGAAAACAAAATGCAAGCAAATAACAACAGAGAGAATGAAAATGCTATGTTGTGGTCCAATTCAGTTCCCACAGTTCTCTCTCTGGGTGTAGATGGCTCTTTTTATCATTGAACAATTGAAACTGGTTTGAATCATCTCATTGTTGAAGAGATCCACATACATAAGAATTGATCATTGTATAGTCTTGTTGTTGCTATATATAATGATCTTCTAGTTCTGCTCATTTCACTTAGCATCAGTTCATGTAGCTCTTGAGGACTGCTACAAACATTTTTTTTTCTTTAATTTTTTATTTAATAATTACATTATATTGACACTCGTTTCTGTTCCGATTTTTTTTCCCCTCCCTCCCTCCACCCCCTCCCCTAGATGGCAAGCAGTCCTTTATATGTTGGATATGTTGCAGTATATCCTAGATACAATATATGTTTGCAGAACCGAACAGTTCTCTTGTTGCGTAGGGAGAATTGGATTCAGAAGGTATAAATAATCCGGGAAGAAAAACAAAAATGCAGATAGTTTACATTCGTTTCCCAGTGTTCTTTCTTTGGGTGTAGCTGCTTTTGTCCGTCATTTATCAATTGAAACTCAGTTAGGTCTCTTTGTCAAAGAAATACACTTCCATCAAAATATGTCCTCATACAATATCATTGTCGAAGTGTATAATGATCTCCTGGTTCTGCTCATTTCACTTAGCATCAGTTCATGTAAGTCTCGCCAGTCCTCTCTGTATTCATCCTGCTGGTCATTTCTTACAGAACAATAATATTCCATAACATTCATATACCACAATTTACCCAGCCATTCTCCAATTGATGGGCATCCATTCATTTTCCAGTTTCTAGCCACTACAAACAGAGATGCTACAAACATTTTGGCACATACAGGTCCCTTTCCCTTCTTTAGTATTTCTTTGGGATATAAGCCCAATAGAAACACTGCTGGATCAAAGGGTATGCACAATTTGAAAATTTTTTGGGCATAATTCCAGATTGCTCTCCAGAATGGTTGGATTCGTTCACAACTCCACCAACAATGCATTAGTGTCCCAGTTTTCCTGCATCCCCTCCAACATTCATCATTATTTTTTCCTGTCATCTTAGCCAATCTGACAGGTGTGTAGTGGTATCTCAGAGTTGTCTTAATTTGCATTTCTCTGATCAATAATGATTTGGAACACTCTTTCATATGAGTGGTAATAGTTTCAATCTCATCCTCTGAAAATTGTCTGTTCATATCCTTTGACCATTTATCAATTGGAGAATGGCTTGATTTCTTATAAATTTGAGTCAGTTCTCTATATATTTTGGAAATGAGGCCTTTATCAGAACCTTTAACTGTGAAAATGTTTTCCCAGTTTGTTGCTTCCCTTCTAATCTTGTTTGCATTAGTTTTATTTGTACAAAGGCTTTTTAATTTGATGTAATCGAAATTTTCTATTCTGTGATCAGTAATGGTCTCTAGTTCATCTTTGGTCACAAATTTCTTTCTCCTCCACAAGTCTGAGAGATAAACTATTCTATGTTCCTCTAATTTATTTATAATCTCATTCTTTATGCCTAGGTCATAGACCCATTTTGATCTTATCTTGGTATATGGTGTTAAGTGTGGGTCCATGCCTAATTTCTGCCATACTAATTTCCAATTATCCCAGCAGTTTTTATCAAATAATGAATTCTTTTCCCAGAAGTTAGGGGCTTTGGGTTTGTCAAACACTAGATTGCTATAATTGACTATTCTGTCTTGTGAGCCTAGCCTTTTCCACTGATCCACTAATCTATTTCTTAGCCAATACCAAATGGTTTTGGTGACTGCTGCTTTATAATATAATTTTAGATCAGGTACAGCTAGGCCACCTTCATTTGATTTTTTTTTTCATTAATTCCCTTGAGATTCTCGACTTTTTATTGTTCCATATGAATTTTGTTGTTATTTTTTCTAGATCAATAAAATATTTTCTTGGAAGTCTGATTGGTATAGCACTAAATAAATAGATTAGTTTAGGGAGTATTGTCATCTTTATTATGTTCGCTCGGCCGATCCAAGAGCACTTAATATTTTTCCAATTATTTAAGTCTGACTTTATTTGTGTGGAGACTTTTTTATAATTTTGCTCATATAATTCCTGACTTTCCTTTGGTACATAGATTCCCAAATATTTTATGGTATCAACAGTTATTCTGAATGGAATTTCTCTTTGTATCTCTTCCTGTTGGGTTTTGTTGGTGATGTATAAAAATGCTGAGGATTTATGGGGATTTATTTTGTAGCCAGCTACTTTGCTAAAATTATGAATTATTTCCAATAGCTTTTTGGTAGAATCTCTGGGGTTCTCTAGGTATACCATCATATCATCTGCAAAGAGTGATAGTTTGGTTTCCTCATTGCCTACTCTAATTCCTTTTATATCTTTCTCAACTCTTATTGCCGAGGCTAGTGTTTCTAATACGATATTAAATAATAATGGTGATAGTGGGCAACCTTGCTTCACTCCAGATCTTACTGGGAAAGGTTCCAGTTTTTCCCCATTGCATATGATGCTTACTGATGGTTTTAAATATATGCTCCTGACTATTTTAAGGAAAAGTCCATTTATTCCTATGCTCTCAAGTGTTTTTATTAGGAATGGATGTTGGATTTTATCAAATGCTTTTTCTGCATCTATTGAGATGATCATGTGGTTTTTGTTTGTTTGGTTATTGATATAGTCAATTATGCTAATAGTTTTCCTAATATTGAACCAGCCCTGCATTCCTGGTATAAATCCTACTTGGTCATAGTGTATTATCCTGGTGACAATTTTCTGTAATCTTTTTGCTAATATTTTATTTAAGATTTTAGCATCAATATTCATTAGGGAGATTGGTCTATAATTTTCTTTCTCTGTTTTCAGCCTACCTGGTTTAGGTATCAGTACCATATCTGTGTCATAAAAGGAGTTTGGTAGGACTCCTTCAATCCCTATTTTTTCAAATAGTTTATATAACATTGGAGTTAATTGTTCTTTAAATGTTTGGTAGAATTCACATGTAAATCCATCTGGTCCTGGGGATTTTTTCTTAGGGAGTTGATTGATAGTTTGTTCTATTTCTTTTTCTGAGATGGGACTGTTTAGGATATTTACTTCTTCCTCTGTTAGTTTGGGCAAGCTGTATTTTTGGAGGTATTTTTCTATTTCATTTAAGTTGTCGAATTTATTGGCATAAAGTTGGGCAAAGTAACTCCTAATTATTGCTCTAATTTCCTCTTCGTTAGTGGTGAGTTCTCCCTTTTCATTTTTAAGACTAACAATTTGATTTTCCTCTTTCCTTTTTTTAATCAGATTTACTAAGGGTTTGTCTATTTTGTTGGTTTTTTCATAGAACCAACTCTTAGTTTTATTAATCAATTCAATAGTTTTTTTACTTTCAATTTTATTGATCTCACCTTTTACTTTTAGAATTTCAAGTTTAGTGTTTGACTGGGGGTTTTTAATTTGTTCCTTTTCTAGCATTTTTAATTGCAAACCCAATTCATTGACCTTCTCTTTCTCTATTTTATACAAATAGGCCTCTAGAGATATGAAATTTCCCCTTATTACTGCTTTGGCTGCATCCCATACATTTTGGTATGATGTCTCATTATTATCGTTTTCTTGGGTGAAGTTATTAATTATGTCTATGATTTGCTGTTTCACCCAATCATTCTTTAGTATGAGATTATTTAGTTTCCAATTATTTTTTGGTCTACTTCCCCCTGCTTTTTTGTTGAATGTAATTTTCATTGCATCGTGGTCTGAAAAGGATGCATTTACTATTTCTGCCTTACTACATTTGAGTTTGAGGTTTTTATGTCCTAATATATGGTCAATTTTTGTATAGGTTCCATGAACTGCTGAAAAGAAAGTGTATTCCTTTCTGTCTCCATTACATTTTCTCCAGAGATCTATCATATCTAACTTTTCTAGTATTCTATTTACCTCTTTGACTTCTTTCTTATTTATTTTGTGGTTTGATTTATCTAATTCTGAGAGTGCAAGGTTAAGATCTCCCACTATTATAGTTTTACTGTCTATTTCTTCTTGCAGCTCTCTTAGTTTCTCTTTTAAGAATTTA
This sequence comes from Antechinus flavipes, assembly GCF_016432865.1. Taxonomy (NCBI): domain Eukaryota; kingdom Metazoa; phylum Chordata; class Mammalia; order Dasyuromorphia; family Dasyuridae; genus Antechinus; species Antechinus flavipes. The sequence goes on from NC_067401.1 coordinate 397,390,425, forward strand.
GATGCTACCCCACTTGGTGCATATATGTTTAATATAGATAGTGCTTCATTATCCATGCTACCCTTTAGCAAGATATAGTGTCCTTCCTTATCTCTTTTAATTAGGTCAATTTTTGCTTTAGCTTGATCTGAGATCAGGATGGCTACCCCTGCTTTTTTGACTTCACCTGAAGCATAGTAGATTTTGCTCCAACCTTTTACCTTTAACCTGCATGTATCTCCCCGCTTCAGGTGTGTTTCCTGTAAACAACATATTGTAGGATTCTGGCTTTTAATCCATTCTGCTAACCGTTTCCTCTTTATGGGGTAGTTTACCCCGTTCACGTTTATGGTTAGAATGACCAATTCTGTATTACTTGCCATCTTGTTAACCCCGGTTTATGCTTTTCTCCCTTCTTTCCCCTTTCCCCCCCTTCCAAGTATTAAGCTTGTGAGCACCACTTGCTTCTCACAGCCCTCCCTTTTTAGTATCCCTCCCCCCGCCTTAGAGTTCCTCCCCCTATCTTACCCCTTTCCCTCCCAGTTCCCGTATTCCCTTCCGCTTAGCTTATTTCTTCCCTTTTCTCTTTTCCCTTCTCACTTTTCAATGAGATGGGAGAAGTTTCACCATAGATTGAATATGTCTTAAGATTTTTCACTTAAAGCCAATTCTGAAGGCAGTAAGATACCCACTATATTCATCCTACTCCATTCTTTCTCTCAGATATAATAGGTTTCCTATGCCTCTTCATGAGATGTACTACCCCCACTTTACCCTTTTTCTGGTACAATGTCCTTTCCACATCAATTTCTAGAACAAGGTATACATGTATTCTTTATACATCTATATAGTCAAAATATAGTTCCCAAGATTAATCTTTACCTTTTTAGATTTCTCTTGAGTTCTATATTTGTAGATCAAACTTTTTGTTAAGTTCTGGTTTTTTCATCAGAAATAGATGAAATTCGCTTACTTCGTTGAATGTCCATCTTCTTCCCTGGAAAAAGATGCTCATTCTCGCTGGGTAAGTTATTTTTGGTTGCATACCAAGTTCCTTAGCCTTTCGGAATATCATATTCCAGGCCCTTCGATCTTTTAATGTGGATGCTGCCAGATCCTGGGTGATCCTTATTGTGGCTCCTTGATACTTGAATTGGGTTTTGCTAGCCGCTTGCAATATTTTTTCTTTCATCTGAGGGTTCTGGCATTTGGCCACTATATTCCTTGGTGTTTTGATTTTAGGATCCCTTTCAGTGGGTGATCGATGAATCCTTTCAATGTTTATTTTTTCCTCTGTTCCTATGACTTCTGGGCAGTTCTCTTTGATAATTTCCTGGAAGACAGTGTCCAGGCTCTTTTTTTCATCATGTTTTTCTGGGAGTCCAATGATTCTCAGATTGTCTCTCCTGGATCTGTTTTCCAGGTCTGTTGTCTTCCCCAGAAGGTATTTCACATTTTTCTCCATTGTTTGATTTTTTTGGATTTGCTTGACTGATTCTTCTTGTCTCCTCGAGTCATTCAATTCCACTTGTTCAATTCTGATTTTTAGTGAAGTATTCTCTTCACTCACTTTTTTAAAATCTTTTTCTAATTGTCCAATTGAGTTCTTTTGTTCTGTGGAATTTTTTTCCATTTCGCCAATTTTGTTTTTTAGAGAGCTGTTTTCTGTTTCCAGTTCACTAATCCTATTTTTCAAGGATTTTACTTCTTTATCCACTCTCTCTTTAACTGACTTCTCCAGGCTCTTTTCCCATTTTTCTTCTAGCTCCCTTGTGAGAGCCTTTTTAATCACTTCTATGAGGTTCATCTGTGCTGAGGAACAGACGATCTCCTCCTTTGGGGATTCACCTGGGGACTGCCTGTTTTTAGTCTCCTCAGGATTTAGAGTCTGCTCTCTATCTGTATAGAAGCTGTCAAGGGTTAAAGTCCTCTTCAGCTTCTTGCTCATTCTGTCTATTAATCAGAGACAAACTACCAAAGAAAAACAGAAAAAACTGGAGTCTTTCTTTGGGGGGGGGGGGGGGGCTGGGTGTGTTATCGAGCTTCCTCTACAGACTGCAGGGGGCAGCAGTGAGGCACTAGCAGGACTGTGCTGCGCCTGCGCTCTGAGATCCCAAAGCGTGCTGAGTCACTGAGGGGGGGGAAGGGGGGGGCGGCCAGGTCCTGAGAGACTCCAGCTGTTTGGGGTTGTATTCTTCAGCCCCGGTGTTTTTAGCTTCTCTGCTGGGCTGTTGACTTGCTGCCGGAGCAAAGTATCCAAACCTGTACGGAAGCTCTCCCCGCAGAGACGGCTACGATCACTCTCCAACCCCTCTCCAGTCTGCTCCTGTGCCCTCACTGCCGCTGCCCGCCGCCTGCGCCCGATCTAAAACCGCCCCAGCCCTCCAGTAAAGACAGACCTTTCTTGGCGGATCTCAAGGATGGCTTCTCTTGGTAACTATTTGTGGGTTTTTTTTCAGTCAAGCATTGATTCAGAGGCTTGTAATGAAATGGATAGTGAGAGAAAGCGTGGAGCTTATGCAGCTGTGAGCCTCCTCTCCGCCATCTTAACCGGAAGTCGGGTAATTCTGCTACAAACATTTTTGCAAATATGGATCTCTTTCCCTCGTTTAAGATTTCTTTAGGATAAATCCCAGTAGAAATAGTGCTGGATCAAAGAGTATGCACCATTTGTACTTTTTGAGCATTGTTTCAAATTGCTCTCGAGAATGGTTGGATCCATTCACAGTTCCACCAACAATGTGTCTTAGTTTTCCCATATGTCCTCCAACATTGGTCATTATCATTTCTTTTCATCTTAGGCAACCTGACATGTATGTAGTGTATCTCGGAGGTGTTTTAATTTGCATTTCTATGATCAATAGTGATTTGGAGCACCTTTTCATGTGGCTACAAATAGTTTCAATTTCCTCATCTGAAAACTGTGTGTTCATATCTTTTGACTATCAATTGAATAATGGCTTAAACTATTATAAATTTGAGTCAATTCTCTATATATTTTAGAAATGAGGCCTTTATCAGAATCTTTGGGTGTAAAAATGTTTTCCCAGTTTATTGCTTCCCTTCTGATCTTTTCTGCTTAGTTTTGTTTGTTCAAAAAATTTTTAAATTAATATAATCAAAATTATCTATTTTGTGATCAATAATGGTCTCTAGTTCTTCTTTGGTCACAATTTCCTTCCTCCTCCATAGATATTAGAGGGAAAGTATCCTGTATTTTTCTAATTGGTTTATATAATTATGTCTAGATCATGAACCCATTTCAACTTTGTCTCGGTATATGGTGTTAGATGTTGGTCTATGCTTAGTTTCCATACTAGCTTCCAATTTTCCCAGCAGTTTTTGTCAAATATTTGAGTTCTTATCCCAAAAGGTGGGGTTTGTGGTTTTGTTAAATAGTAGATTGCTATAGTCTTTGACTATAGTGTTCTGTTCACCTAACTTATTCTACTGATCAACTTCTCTATTTCTTAGCCAGTACCAAATGGTTTTGATAACTGCTATTTTATTTGCTTTGCTCTTCATTAATTCCATTGAAATTCTTGACTTTTTGCTCTTACAGATGGCTTTTCTGGTTATTTTTTTCTAGGTCAGTAAAATAGTTTCTTGGGAGTTTGATTGGCATAATACTAAATAAGTAGATTAGTTTAGATAGTATTCTCATCTTTATTATATTCACTTGACCTATCCAAGAGCACTTGATATTTTCCCAGTTGCTTAAATTTGACTTCATTTGTGTGGAAAATGTTTTGTAGTTTTGCTCATATAGTTCCTGACTTTACCTTGGCAATTAGATTCCCAAATATTTTATCTTACTGACAATCATTTTAAATGGAATTTCTCTTTGTATCTCTTGTTGTTTGATTTTGTTAATGATGTATAAAAATGCTGATGATTTATTTTGTATCCTACAACTTTGCTAAAGTTGTGGATTACTTCTCATAGTTTTTAGCTGATTCTCTAGGGTTCTCTAAGTACGCCATCATATCATCTGCAAAGAGTGATAATTTGGTTTCCTCATTACCTACTATAATTCCTTTAATCTATTTTTCTTTTCTTATTGCCAAAGCTAGCATTTCTAATACAATATTGAATAGTAATGGTGATAGTGGGCACCCCTGATCTTATTGGGATTGGTTTAATCCCATTACATATGATGTTTGCTGATAGTTTTAAATAGATATTACTAACTGTTTTAAGGAATAGTCCATTTATTCCTATACCCTCTAGTGTTTTTAATAGGAATGGGTGTTGAATTTTTTCAAATGCTTTTTCTGCATCTATTGAGATTATATATGTTTTTGTTACTTTGGTTATTAATATAGTCAGTTACGCTAATGGTTTTCCTAATATTGAACCCTCCCTGCATTACTGGTATAAATCCTATTTGGTCATGGTTTCTTATCCTAGGGATGATTTTCTGTAATCTCTTTGCCAATATTTTATTCAACATTTTTGCATCAATATTCTTTGGAATAGATGGGATGGCCTATAATTTTCTTTCTTTGTTGTTGTCCTACTTGGTTTAGGTATCAGTACCATGTCTATGTCATAAAAGGAATCTCTATTTTTTCATATAGTTTATATAGTATTGGAGTTAATTGCTCTTTAAATGTTTGGTGGAATTCTCATGTAAATCTATCTAGTCCTGGAGATTTTTTTTCTTAGAGAATTAATAGCTTGTTCTATTTCTTTTTTTCCCAAAATGGGACTATTTAAATAATTTATTTCCTCTTCTGTTAATCTGGGCAATCTATGTTTTTGTTGATATTTCTCCATTTCACTTAGGTTGTCAAATTTATTAGCATAAAGTTGGGCCAAGTAGCTCCTAATTAGTGCTCTAATTTTCTCTTTAATGGCAGAAAGTTTTCCCTTTTCCTTTTTGGGACTAACAATTTCATTTTCCTCTTTCCTTTTTCTAATCAAATTAAGTAAAGATTTATCTATCTTGCTGTTTTTTTTTTCATAAAACCAACTCTTAATTTTATTTACTCATTCAATAGTTTTGTTTTGTTTTGCTTTGCTTTCAATTTTATTGTTCTCTCCTTTTATTTTTAGAATTTCAAGTTTGGTGTTTGATTGTTTTTTTGTTTGTTTGTTTGTTTGTTTGTTTTAATTTATTAGAATCTTTGAATGTAAATTTCTCCCCACATTTTCTGCTTCCCTTCATGGCATTGGCTTTGTTTGTTCAAAACCTTTTTAATTTAATATAATCAAAGTTACCCATTTTGCATTTTATAAGGTACTCTAGTATTTCTTTGGCCACTAATTCTTTCCTATTCCACAGATCTGAGAAGTAGACTATCTTTTGTTCTTTACTAGACTCTTTATGTCTAGATAATGAACCCAGTTTGACCTAATCTCGATATAGGATGTTAGGTATGAGTCAATGCCTAGTTTCTGCCACAATATTTTCCTATTGTGTCTTGTGAGCCTAAATTATTCCACTGATCAATTATTCTATTTCTTAGCCATCAAATAGTTTTAATGACTGCTACTTTATAGTTTTAGGTCTGGTACAGCTAGGACATCTTCATTTGCATTTTTTTCCATTAATTTCAATAAAAAGCTTTGTCTTTTGTTCTTCCAGATGAACTTTGTTTTTATCTAGTTCTTTAAAGTAATTTATTGTCAGTTTGATTAGTATGATACTGAATAAGTAGATTAATTTAGGTAGTATTTTTATTTTTATTATATTAGCTTGGCCTAAAAATAAGTACTTGATCCTTAATCTGACCTTATTTGTGTGGAAAGTATTTTGTATAGTTCCTGACTTAGCCTTGGCAGGCAGACTCCTAAATAATTTATATTATCTACAGTTATTTTAAATGGATTTTCTTTTTTTATGTATTGCTGCTCAACTTTATTGGTAGCATATATAATCGTGATGATTTATGTGGAATTATTTTCTACCTTGCATCTTTACTAAAGTTGTGAATTATTTCTAATAGGTTTTTAGTTGATTCTCTAAGTATACTATCATATTATCTGCAAAGAGTGATAGTTGGTTCCTTCATTACCTACTCTAATTCTTTTTCTTCTCTTATTATTTAAACTAAGATTTCTAGTACAATATTGAATACTAAGGATGATAGTAGACAAACTTGTTTCAACCCTGGGAAGCAGGGGAATACTTCTAATTTATCCTCATTACTTGTGACATTTGCTAATGGTTTTAAATAGATCCTACTGATTATTTTAAGGGAAAATACATTTATTCCTTTGCTCTCTAATGTTTTTAATAGGAATGGGTTTTGGATTTTGTCAGATGCACTTTCTGCATCTATTGAGATGATCATTTGGTTTCTGATAGTTTGATTTTTGATATAGTCAATTATACTAATAGTTTTTCTAATATTGAACAAGCCATGCATTCCTATTATAAATCCTATTTAGTCAAGGTGTGTTATCATAGTGATAATGTGTTATAATCTCTTTGCTAATATTTTATTTAATTTTTTTCATCAATATTCATTAGGGAAATTGATCTATAATTACCTTTCTCTGTTTTGAAATTACCTAATTTAGGGATCAGCACATTTGTCTCATAAAAAGAACTTGATAAGACTCCTTCTTTCTGCAGTTTTCAAAATAGTATGTATAGTATTGGAATTATTTTTTCTTTAATTATTTGGTAGATTCATTTGTAAATGCATCTGGCCCTGGAAATTTTTTTTTTTGGGAGTTGATTAGTAGCTTGTTCAATTTCTTTTTCTAAAATGGAATTATTCAAGTATTTTATTTCCTCCTCTGTTAATCTGGACAACCTATATATTTATAAGTATTTGCCAATTGAATTTTTAAATGAATTTTTTGTTCATTGGATTTTTTTTTTTCATTTCACAAATTCCATTTTGTTGCATGTATATAGTTGCTTACATGTTGCATCCCCATTAGAATGTAAACTCTTAGAGGGAAGGAACCATATTTTGTCTTTCTTTATATTTTCAATGATTAGCATGAGGTCTGGCATAGAGTAAAGCTCAGGACATGCCTGTTCACAAACCAATTTACTCTTGAGAGATATGTCATATTATGTCTGTATTATGATTCATCCTAATTCAGGAGCCATGTTCTGATAGATATAACAAAAGGTATGTTTATTTTACTCTTTGAACTGTGAGCCTTATAGGTTGTAGAAACACAGATTTATGAATCATGTAAACAAAAATCATTCATTTTACAGATTAAAAGAAAAAGAAACCTAAGATGCCAAAACACTGTCACTGACAGTGAATATGTGAAAGAACCAGGATGCATATGATAAACCTTATTCTCCAAATCCTCTGGTTTAGCCACAACATGACAGTATGTCCATAAGTCCAAATGAGTTTCTTTTTAACACATATGAAAGGATTGAACTAGATAGATAGCCTCTGTTAAAACCTGGATCCAAATTCTGTCCCAGACACTTACCAGACTGTTATCTTGGACAAATCACTTAAATACTCTTCACTTTAATTTCTTTATATGTAAATGATATTTAATAATAGACTTACTTCCAAATTATTAAAGATCAAATGAGAACATGTGTAAGGATTTTGCAAACCTGAAAGTACTATGTAAATATCATCATCATCATCAATAAAGCCATCATCATCATCATCATCATCATCATTATATATTGTTTCAATAAGGTGCTCTTTTACAAGAGTTTTTTTTTTAAACAATTGAAATCATCAACATTTCACAATTGTTTAAAACTATTTGTTCTATGATAGTAGTTCCTTTATTTGTTATTAATTTGACTACTTTAAATACAAGTGGGAACACACCTGATTGATTTTCTGGGATTTGGTAAACAAACTACCCATTTCTGGTAAGACTTTCTTTTTCTGAATTTTAATACATGAAGATTTTCCTTGTACATCTTTCCCATTCTTCTTTTTTTAGATCTCCCCTATCTCTATGTTGTCTCTGGACAGAATTTCATATGCCCCTACATTTTTGGTTATAATCCTTTGTGGAGCAGGGGCAGGAAAAAGTTTTTCGTCTCAGATAAATTTATCCATATATGAAATAACTGAAACGTTTATTTTTAACATTAATCAAAACCATGGTGTGAAATGTCAATGACAAACTAGTTGTATCAGCTCTCACATAGACCATGAAAGCAAGAAAAGTTAGAAAACATTGATGTATGTGGTCCAGATAAGATGTAAATAGTAAAGACAAGAGGTAAGTGCTCAAAATGAGTTTATTATATCTATGCTCTCCATATTTAAGCCCGTAAACCTCAAAATTACTAAGGAAAGATGGAGAAACAAAGCAGATAAAGCAATCAACACATGAAGGGGCAATGTTTTGTGAACTAGTAGAAACTAGGCATCCTCTATGGAAATAGCTTCACTCCCCTTGCCATCCTGATTAATGATATATGCCCAACATGCTCATTCTTAATTCTTCTTAGTCTTTGCTGGTCTGCTGGCTAACATTTTAGAGAGGTTCAAGGGAAGTTTTATTTTTATTTTTTTAATAGCTTTTTATTTACAAGTTATATGAATGGGTAATTTTACAGCATTGACAATTGCCAAACCTTTTGTTGCATTTTTTCCGCTCCTTCCCCCACCTCCTCCCCTAGATGGCAGTATGACCAGTAGATGTTAAATATATTAAAGTATAAATTAAATACAAAATAAGTATACTTGACCAAACCATTATTTTGCTGTACAAAAAGAATCAGACTCTGAAATATTGTACAATTAGCCTGTGTAGGAAATCCAAAGTGCAGGCAGGTAAAAATATAGGGATTGGGAATTCAATGTAATGGTTCTTAGTCATCTCCCAGAGTTCTTTCACTGGGCGTAGTTGGTTCAGTTCATTACTGCTCCATTGGAACTGATTTGGTTCATCTCATTGCTGAAGATGGCCAGGTGCATCAGAATTGATCATCATATAGTATTGTTGTTGAAGTATATAATGATCTCCTGGTCCTGCTCATTTCACTCAGCATTAGTTTGTGGAAGTCTCTCCAGGCCTTTCTGAAATCATCCTGTTAGTCATTTCTTACCAAACAATAATATTCCATAATATTCATATGCCACAATTTATTCAGACATTCTCCAATTGATGGGCATCCACTCAGTTTCCAGTTTCTGGCCACTACAAAGAGGGCTGCCACAAACATTCGTGCACATACAGATCCCTTTCTATTCTTTATGATCTCTTTGGGATATAAGCCCAGTAGTAACACTGCTGGATCAAAGGGTATGCACAGTTTGATAACTTTTTGAGCATAGTTCCAAATTGCTCTCCAGAATGGCTGAATGTATTCACAATTTCACCAATAATGTATCAGTGTCCTGTTTTCCCACATCCCCTCCAACATTCCGCATTATCTTTCCCTGTCATTCTAGCCAGTCTGACAGGTATGTAGTGGTATCTCAGAGTTGCCTTAATTCGCATTTCTCTGATTTGGAATTGCCAATTAATGACTTGCCTGTTCACAATGACATGTGACTTGGAGCATTTTTTCATGTGGCTAGAAATAGTTTCAATTTCTTCATCTGAGAATTGTCTGTTCACATAATTTGACCATTTATCGATTGGAGAATAGCTTGATTTCTTATCAATTCTCTATATATTTTGGAAATGAGTCCTTTATCAGAATCTTTGACTGTAAAAATATTTTCCCAGTTTATTACTTCCCTTCTAATCTTGTCTGCATTAGTTTTGTTTGTACAAAAACTTTTCAATTTGATGTAATCAAAATTTTCTATTTTGTGATCAGTAATGATCTCTAGTTGTTCTTTGGTCAAAAATTCCTTCCTTTCAACAGGTCTAAGAGGTAAACTATCCTGTATTCCTCTAATTTATTTATAATCTCATTCTTTATGCCTAGGTAATGAACCCATTTTGACCTTATCTTGGTGTACGGTGTTAAGTGTGGGTCGATGCCTAGTTTCTGGCATACTAGTTTCCAATTTTCCCAGCAATTTTTGTCAAACAGTAAGTTCTTATCCTAAAAGCTGGGGTCTCTGGATTTGTCAAACACTAGATTGCTATAGTTATTGACTGTTTTGTCCTTTGAACCTAACCTCTTCCACTGATCAACTAATCTATTTCTTAGCCAATACCAAATGGTTTTGGTAACTGCTGCTTTATAATATAATTTTAGACTTGGTATAGCTAGGCCACCTTCATTTGATTTTTTTTTTTCATTAATTCCCTCAAGGGAAGTTTAGAGCCAAGTCAAAATAACCTTGAATCCTACAACTAAGCAGGAATTGCTAGGTAGGTATTGTTGCCCAGAGAGGCATACATAGGAATAAAAATTTTATTCAGCAACAGTTTTCTCAATAAGAACTTACTACTTTTCAACAAAATCAAGAGTAGGGAAAGCAAAAGGAATTTCACATGAGACCCCAACCTGAAATATTAACTTCCATCTTGGCTGTGATCCATTCTTCAGTGGGTAGTGATGTTATTTTGGTCCTCTTCAAAAATGAAGGATAACAACAACAACAAAAACACATTTTATTGCTTAATTTGTATATTCATGTTGGAGAGGTAGCATAGGGTAGATATGTACATAGAAATGCATTACCAAGCTATGAAAAATATTACACAAATAGCATAGATTATTGGCCACTATTTGCTGATTTGTGAAGAGATATCTTTGGCTAATGTGAAATGAATTCATTCTGTTAAATATTTTTATACAAACTGTTAAGTCATCAGAGTTGATAGAGACAATAATTATCTAATTTAGCATGGTTCAGTATGATTGATCTGATCTTACAAGGGATGTTATAGGCCAGAAGAAACAAGGTACTAAGTAGAACTGATAGACAATAATGCTTGTGTTCACACCTTTAAAGAGCTCATATAACAAAAAGCTCTTCGGGCCAGAGAGCACTTTGGGAGGAAATTTATAATCCCACTCTCTCGTATGCCACAATCCCACTCTTGGAGAAGGAGCATAAATAGCGCTTCATGGAGCCAGTCAAAGGAGTTACTTCACAACATTGTCAGGGGTCGGAGAGGAGCACTCTGGGAGGAAGCCCATAAGCCCACTCTCAGAAGTGGAATCAGATTCATTTTCCACTTTCACCTTGGTGCTGGCTGGAGGCTGAAGAAAGTAGAAGCAGAAGCAAGGAACAATTTCCAAAAGCTCTTAGAACCAAGGACAAAGATAGGCCTCTAAGAAAAACTAACCGGGCTATTTTGAAGGAAGCAATAAACGATCTGAACTTTTAACACCTGGCTACATTTGGGTGATTATTACTTTTAACTGAAACTAAGGCTGTCTCCAGAAAACCTCCCCGAGAAACCTGCTCCCAGACAGAACCATTATTATATTTTAAAGAAAAAGACACCACAGATTGTAAATTCTGATTGAAAAAGTTCCGCAATTCATGAGGAAAGCTTCCATAAGGGAAGAGGCTGAATGCTTCTAGGTCTGGAAAAGCCAAAGATGAAAGATTACATAGATAAACGTACACATCTATTATCTACATGCAGATAGAGATTTATATTATTATGTCTACAGATATATGTATGCATATATGCGTGTGTGTGTATGTATGTATGTGTATATATATATATTCATAGTTAGTTATACATTCATATATTTACAGCAATGTAGAAATCATTGCTATCTTTATAAAGCTATATAGCTATATATTTTGGATCCAGAACTACTCTATTTTGTGAATCACTTCATTTTGTTCACACATATTTATATACTTTCTCATTAAAGCCTGTAATGTAAGTAACCCAAAATGGGATATGCTACAATATTCTGTTTGCATTCTATTTTTGAGAACAGCCATTCTCCTACCTCCACATGTGATGGCTAAGAGAATAGCACAGTAAGAAAGAATACAAGAGGAAGATTAATGAAGCCTAGTTTACAGTTTTTGTTCTGGCATTCATTGTCTTACTTTAGAAAAATCTCTTCCCCTCTCTGATTTAGCTTTGTCACATGTAAATAGGGATTCCAGTGGTTAGGCTACATGGTCTCTATGGTTCCTACCAATTCCAATTTCTGTGAGTATATTTGCTCTGGTTTTTCATTCAGAAAATAAATTTCAATGGAACATGTATAGTAGTTCTATTTTTTTAATATAAAATTTTTGACATTCCTCCTCTCCAACTCCTCAAGCTCTTTCCAAAGCAATCTCTAATTTTATTATTATTTGATTATTTTTGGAATTTGAGTTATTATAAATGTTTTTGGTTTTGTGAAATCACTTCCTTCTCACCTATTCTCTATAGCTTCTACCATTTGCCCAGTAAATATGAGTTAACCTACCCTTCAGGTTTGATTAATAATTATTGTTTTTCTTTTAATAGGTTTACTATGAGTGTTTTTTTTAATATTTAAATCAGAAATTCAATTTTGAAAATGATCACAAATGCCAAGACTGGTTATGACTGAGTTCATTAAGGCAAGTCAGATAAAGAAAATGAAGGGAGTTTGTTGAGAAAAAAGATTACAAGAGTCTTTAAATTCTGAGTTGGGGCATTTTATTCCAAAAGCAATTTGTCATTCTTCTATCTGCAGTTTTAAGCTCAGTATTTAAAACACAATAAATTTTTGATAAAAGATCTTTGATGGATTATCTAAACATCATATCTTTTCTAGTGCATATTATTATACTAAACAAATATGATAAACATACTTATTGAGTTGAAACAAACACACAATTATGAATGATTTTCTTGAACTTATCATATAATCTGCAACTTTCCTGAAGTTAGCATCTTATTTTTTTTTTTTTTTTTGGATCATTTGATTTTCTATAAAAACCAAACACTATGTAATACTGCTATGTCACCTGAAAGTAATACTTCATTTTTTTCATTGACAATGTTAATCCCTTCCATTAATCCTTTTAATTACCTCATCTTTACAATAAGGTATTGGACTAGATAATCTCAAGGCCCTTTCCACCTCTGAAATACACAATCCTATTATGTTCCTGGTCTTCTTATTATAGATAGCATTTTTGATATTTGTCAAAGTAAGTAATAGAAGGTTTTTTTTATGTCTATGTTCGAAGAGAAGTTTTTGATATTTTCCATTGAGCATGATATTATTTTAATTAAGTGTTAAGTTACCAGTATGGAGAATTTTTTTTCCAATCTTGAAATTTTGTCATGAACTGATGTCTTTATGTTTTCTATATTTGTTTTTTCTTTAAAATTATTCATAATAAACCATGCTAAGTATATTTAGAAATCGCTATACTGAAAAATCTGTTCATTAAAATGTTCATTTATTCATTTCAAAACAAAAAGAAAGAAAATGTTGATGAACTGCATTACATTTATACCTTAAAATATTAGCAGGCTTATATATTTGATATGAATTCTATTTAATCATGATATATCATTTCTTTTGTAAAATTTGGGAGCTAGCCTAGATTCAACTGAATTATTCATTTCTATCAGTTTAATTAGTAGTGATAGAAATGAATAATTCAATTGAATCTAGGCTAGTGATTTTTTGGTATGTATATATACCAAAATAAATAAGTTCCTAATTTCTAAAAGCTTACATTATATTTAGAGGATCTTTAAGATTCCTTACAATTCCTCTATAACTTGATATAATTATGCTAATGCTTTTCTGTATCAATCAGATATTTATACAATATATTTGTGGAATGTGGTTGCAAATTTCATGTATAGTTATCATTGTATGAATTTAAAGCAAGAATACTATTTATTTCATAGAAGGCATCCCTTGTCTTTAGGAAATCTGAGTATATTTCTTTAAAATTTTTTAACATTTTGTTTTTCCCCAATTACATGTAAAAACAATTTTAAAATTAATTTTTAAGACTTTGGGTTCCAAACTCTTTGCTTTTCTCCCTTTCTAGTCCCTCATCCATTAAAAAAGGCAAGCAATTCTCTGTCTCTTTATATATATGTGTGTGTGTGTGTGTGTGTGTGTGTGTGTGTATGTGTGTTATACTTATGTAGTTGGGCAAAACATTTCCCTCTCAGCCATTCAGCCATGTTGTAGGGGAAAAAAAAAAGAACCAAAAAAACCCAAACAAATACACACAAAAAAACCCTTAAAGTAAAATAAAGAAATTTTTAAAAATATGCTTCAATCTGTATTCAGATACTATCAGTTCTTTCTCTAGGGGTGGATAGCATTTTCGCATTTTTTTTATTATAAGTCCTTCATTGTTATCTTGGACCATTTTCTTTCTAAAAATAGCTGTCTTCACAACTGATCATCCTATAATATTGCTGTTGTTTAGTACATAGGACATTTCACTTTCCTACAGGTCATGTAAGTCTTTCCAGGTTTTCTGATAGCATACTGCTCATTATTTTTTATAGCACAATAGTATTCCATCATAATCACATATTATATATTGCTTGGCAATTCACCAATTCATGGGCATCCCTTCAATTTACAATTTTTGTCCCCACAAAAGATCTGCTATAAATATTTTTGTGCATATGGATCCTTTTCCCTTTTTAAAAATCTCCTTGAGATACACACTTAGTATTTATATAGCTAGGTCACAGGGTATGCATGGTTTCATAGCCCTTTTGGCATAGTTACAAATTGCTCTACAGAATGGTTGAGTTAGTTCTCAACTTCATCCGCAATATAATAATGTTTCATTTTCCCCATATCCCCTCTACCATTTGTCATTTTCTTTTACCATCCTGTTAACCAATTTGATAGGTATAAAGTCGTAATTCAGAATTGCTTTAAATTGTATTTTTCTGATCAATATTAAGTTAGAGCATTTAAAAAATATGGATATGCATATCTTTGCTTATTTAATCTGAAAAGTTTGTCTATTTTGATTATTTATCAATTTAGCTATTACTCAGTTTTTTTCTTTATACTTCTGACAAATAGAGCTTTATCAAAAAATTTTTCTTGAATTTTTTCAGTTACTATTTGTAACTGTATTTTACTTCATTCAATTTCCCTACCCCATTTATTCTATTCCTATAATTTTACTTTGTTCCTCCTAAGTGCTTTGATTCTCATTATCTCCTTTCCTAATTTGAAATCCTTTCTATAATTTATTCCTTTTACTTATCCTCTTCCACTCCTACTTTCTTGTAAGATAAGATAGATTTCTATAGCCATTTGTTTACTTATTCCATCTTTGCACTAGTTCTGAGGAAGGTTTAGTCACTCCGCTTCAACTGTCCCTTCTTTCCCTCCATTGTAAAACTTTCTCATGCCTTTTATGAGATAGTTTAACCATTTTTTACCTCTTCCTTTATCTTTCTTCTAGAACATTCCTCTTTCATTCCTTTTTTTTTAGTTATTATCCTTTCATATTCAACTCACACCTGTCTTCCATATATATGTATACATGTACACACACACACACACACACACACACACACACACACATTCCTTCTAACTTCCCTAATAATGAAAAAGTTCTTATTAGTTACAAGTTCTTGTTCCCATCTAGGAATATAAACATTTTAACCATACTAAATCCCTTGTGGTTTCTCTTTACTGTTTACCTTTTTTTTTTTTTTTAAGTTATTTGAAATTTAAGTTTTTTATTAACTTCTAGTCTTTTCAGTGTGATTGCCTGGATGGTTTCCAGTCTCTGTACTTCGGGACTCCTAAGTCTCTTAAATCAGGACCTAGTTCACTTCATTCTCCATGGGTAAATGCTACATATCTCTTTCAATTTAATTCAATGGATATTTATTCTTAAACATTATATAAAGTGGCAAAGGAGATTAAAGGAATGGAATTTAATGACTTCCTTCATGCAGACTAAAATATTTTTATTAAATTTTTATTATTCCTTTTATTTTAATATCAATAACTTTTACCCACCTCACTCCACCAAACATTGAGCGTTCCTTTGTTTTTGTTTTTGTTTTTTTAATTAAAGCTTTTGATTTTTAGCATGGATAATTTTCAACATTCACCCTTGCAAAATCTTGCATGCCAAATTTTTACCTCCCTTTCCCCCATCCCCTTCCCTAGATGAAAATAATCCAATATATGTTCAACATGTGCAATTATTTTGTACATATTTCCACAATTATCATGCTGCATAGGAAAAATCAGATCAAAAAGGAAAAAAAAATAATGATAAAGGAATCACAATGCAAACAAACAACAAAAAGAGTGAAAAATACTATGATGTTGTGATATATACTCAGTTCACACATTCCTCTCTCTGAATACAGATGGCCATCATCATTAAGACCATTGAAACCATTAGATGTCTGAAATTACCTCACTGTTGAAAAGAGTCATGTCCATCAGAATCGATCATGGTATAATCTTGCTGTTGCCATATACAATCATCTCCTGGTTCTACTCATTTCATTTAGCATCAGTACATGCAGGCCTCTCTAAAATCATCTTGCTTATTATTTCTTATAGAACTGTAATATTTCATAACATCCATATTCCATAACTTATTCAGCCATTTTCAAACTGATGGGCATGCGCTGAATTACCAGTTTCTTGCCACTACAAAAAGGGTTGCCACAAACATTTTTGCCCATATTGGTCCCTTTCCCTCTTTTATGATCTCTTTAGAATACAAGCCCAGTAGAAACACTGCTGGATCAAAGGGTACACACAGTTTAATAGACCTTTGGGCATAGTTCCAAATTGTTCTCCAGAATGGTAGGAACAGTTCACAACTCTACCAACAATGTATTAGTTTCCCAGTTTTCCCATATCCCCTCCAACATTCATCATTATCTTTTCCTGTCATCTTAGCCAATCTGAGAGATATGAGATGGTACCTTAGAGTTGTTTTAATCTGCATTTCTCTAATCAATGGTGATTAACAGCATTTTTTTATATGACTAGAAATAATTTCAATTTCTTCATCTTAAAATTGTCTGTTCATATCCTTTGACCATTTAAAAATTGGAGAATGGCTTGAATTCTTATAAATTTGAGTCAGATGTCTATGTATTTTAGAAATGAGGCCTTTATCAGAAATCTTGAATGTATTTTTCCCCTAGTTTGTTTCCCTTCTATTCTTCTCTGAAGTGGTTTTCTTTGTGCAAAAAATTTTAAAGTTAATATCAACAAAACTGTCTATTTTTTATTCAATAATGTACTACAAGTCTTCTTTGGCTACAAATTCCTTTCTTCTTGCTAAATCTGAAAGATGTCATCCTTTTTTTTTTCCTAATTTGCTGATAATATCACTATGTCTAAATCATGAACCCATTTCAAACTTCTCTTGGTAATAGTGTTAGGTGGGTCAATATCTACTTAGATGCAGATTAAAATCTCATGTAGATTTTCCCACTATTCCCATTCTGGAAAATTCATCTGCAATTATCTTGTCTGATCACTATATTCTTCTCTTCAATTCCTTTACTATTGGAATTAATATGAATCTTGTACCAAATCTGAAGATCAACTGGAGAATATTCTTTAAATAAAAACTGAATTTTGAATAAAGAGCCAATCCAATTTAAAAATATTTTCAGTTTTAATCATATCATTTCCATCACTGCTATTCAGTTTCTGAAAACCTATCAATTTAGCTGTGGCTGAGTGGCTGAGCAAAAAGTTATTGTCTTATATTCCAAATACATAGACCTCAATGAAGAATTAATTTATACTGAATGAAATTGTCAAGGATAACAATGCAGATAGTTTCTGAATAAAAGCAGAAGAGAGATTTTTAAAAAAGAATATATATATATACACACATGTATAAACATATATGTGTATATGTTTATATACACATGTATAAACATACACACATATATACATATATATACGTATATATGTGTGTGTGTATGTATATGTGTGTGTGTGTGTATATATATATATGTGTGTGTATATATATATGTACATATATATATATATATATATATATATATATATAATGTTATTTATATTGTATAGGACTGAAAAGTTGTAGTTTAATTTAGTAGGCAATAGGGTGCCATTTTGAACAGATGAATAACTGGCTCAAATGTATGCATAAGAAAATTTAACTTATAATAGTGTGAATAAAAAAAGAAGAAATAGAGTTAAAATAATTAGGATGCCAAAATATTATTCTGAAAATAGAGCCTAAAATAATAAGAAGCAAAACTGGAGTGTTGGCAATGAAAAAAAAAAGAAGGGAAGAATGGATTAGAGAAGTATCTTAGAGGCACATCATACAAGACTTAACAACTAATTAAAGAAGAAGTGAAAATGGAAACAAATAGGTTATGATTGTATATAATTCATAAAAGGGTAGCTTCAGTTGTCAGGAGAAATTACTTTTAAAGAGAAAAAAAGAGCTCAGTTTATGAACAAGTGAAATTTGAAATAATGAATTCTGGTGGTGATTGCGAGAGGGTAGATGGGAATTTAAGACAAAAAAGAAAGGAATTCAAGGTAAGATTAGAAAATGTTTTATTAAATTGCCCAGATTTTATCCCAAGATTTATCAACATGTTCTCCTTTTTTGATTCTAAATCATGTTTATATACTTGATTCCCTAGGAAAACATAAAACACAGGGAATATTTATGCTTATCAGCATATAATTACATAAATATATTCCTTGATAATGACTGAATAAACCTTACTAATCAGTTTGAATGTAAATAATTTTCAATATGTTAATAAATAAGGTAATTATTTAGCATATCCATCAGCCTCTTAACTATTCAGTATTCATAATTCATAAGAGGACTGACTCAGTTTCCAAGGTAGCCTTTAATATAATTGAATGTGTAAGTGAACTTCAAGAAGTCCAACAATGTTTACTTTCAAACGGAAATGATCTAGGTACATGACCTTGAAAAAGTTACTTAATTTATCTGGACCTCACTTTCCTCATTACTAAATGCACAAAGTTGAATTAAATATTATTTATGGTCACATCTTACACTAAAACTTTATAAAGTATGAATTCAATCTTCTAATACATTCCTTGTAGTGATAGCTATTTAATTTGAAATTTTCTATTTTGTGTTTGCATTTACTCCTAACTTGGGAGTCCTTTCAATAAGTAAGCATTAGCCTCCTATTGTGGTGCCAAGCATTATGTTAAGAAAGAGAGAGAAAAGGTTTGGAGAAATAGCCTCTGCCTTCAAGGAATTCATAGTCAAGAGAGGGAGAAAAACACAAATAACTACATCTCATTTAGACAAACAAGATAAATCAGAGATAATCTGGAGGAAAAGAAACCAGCATTAAGGAGGATTAAAAACAGTATCTCAAAGAAGGTGAGAAGTTAACTGGGACCTGAAGAAGTGAAGGAAACCCTAGGGCTGAGATAAAGAAGAAAACTCCATGATTAAGGGCAGTCAATGAAGGTTTCTCGAGTTAGAACATAGGGTTCCAAGAAAAGAAAGATCACTGTAGTAATGGAGAGGAGCTACTTACAAGAAGGATTTTTAAAAAGCTAAATTATGAAGATCTTTAAAAATCAATCAGAAAAGTTTATATTTGATCCTGGAGATGGTAAAGAACAACTAAATTTTATTGAATAAAGTTTTGCCATGGCCAGACCAAGACTTTAAGAAGATTAATTTGACATAGTGGAGGATGGATTGGAGTAGGAAGAGAAGTGTGGCAGAAAGTGTATTTCAAGAGTTCAGATGTGAGTGAGGAAAATCTAAAACAGACTGGTGAGAATTACAGGAGAAAAGGGAATGTATACAAGAAATATTATGAAGATGAAATTTAGAAGACATGGTAACTCTGAATGTAAATAGTAAGAGAAAATAAGTTAAAGTATACTCTTAATTTTAAATTTATCTCTCAATTGGCATAGATCACTTGTATGACTTAATGACTTAAATTTGAATATTATGAAATAAGGATAGCTGTTGATTAATAATGAACCAGAATAAATTTTGAAAGAATATTTATGGGAAATGTATATTATTAAATTGTACTTCTGGTGAATTTGTAAGTAATCTAATGAAATTTAATCTATTATAAAAATGTTAGGATTAGAATCACCTGTTTTTCTTATCCTAGCATACTGCATTGTAGAGTGCAATTTGTCTATGGTTTTCCATGCCTATTCTATATTTCCCTGCTCCCTCAAAGGAATCCCCCCCCCAATAATTGGAATCTTCTTTGGTTATTAATTCTCTGATAGCATCCTTTGTAATTCCAGAGGTACATCTCTTCCACTTTTCAATAAAATTGGCATGAATGTTCCATCTCTCAATTTATTTCTTACATCACATATAAAAATCCCCAAGCATGAATATAAAAACAAATTAAATCACAGAATCAATGATTTTCATGATAGCCACGAGAAATATATAACCCACTGGAATGCAGTGATCAGTAGGCATACCAATCCTTATTTTAGGACATAGTTTATGTAGAACATAAACTACATAATCTCCTTTTTCTTTATTGTCCCTTTGTGTTTGAGCCATTAAAAGATAATTTTTAAATGTTTCATAAGAATGCGGGTTTCAACATTATGACTTTGCTTCTTTTTTGTTTTTTATAATTTGTCTCCAATGCTTTATTGCTATAACATCTGGGAAGATGTGTGCCAACACTGCTACATGTTAAATTTGCGTCTTATATGCAAAATAGATGCTTAGGTGTTTGATTTTTAAGGAAATAAATGAAGTTGGTAAAATAGTAAATTATTTTGCTGATAATGGATATAAAGGTCCTTTCCAACTCTCAAATTATGCAATCTGGAGTCCAGAGCCTAAATTCTTTCTCTCCTCCTTCTTCAGCAGAAAGACTCTGACCCCTCTCCCTGAGCCCTCCAATCTTTGCCTATGATTACCCCACCACTACACATTCAGCAAGCACCAGTGGTGAGGAGAGCCATCACATCACATCTCATCTAAATATATGCATATAGAACTGTTATCTCAAATCAAGTAGGCAATTAGCCTTAAGAGCTCTACTGTCCAATTCAAGTACACCTTTTCAGAGTTTCAGACTTCTACACTGAACAGAAAATTTGATCAAATAAAGAACTCAGAAAAAGTATAAAATGATAAAAAGGGAAGGAAAAACTTTTTTAAAAGTTAAAATATTTACATGTCTATGTGGGAAGATGATGCACTTAACTCTTAAGAACTGTATATTATTACAGGTATACTTAGAAAGTATAGTTATAATTTTAGTTTTACAATGATATAAAAATAAGGATGGACAAGGGATTATACTGGAAGAAAATGATGGGGACATAAAATGGAATAAATTACATCACACAAAGAGGCAATAAGCACTTATTATACTTGAGGGGAAAAAAAGGAGGGGAATGAGCATTGTGTGAATGTTAATCTCATTGGATTTAGCTCAAAGAGAGATATCAGATATTTAATATAATATAGAAACTTATCTCATCATATAGGGAAGTAGGAGGAGAAAGGGGAAAGGAAAGGGGAAGGCAATGGAAGGCAAATCAGAAGTAGAAGGGGAAAGGGATAAGAATTGGGGGGGGACTGTAAAAGGGAAGGGTAGATTGAGGGATATTGTGATCAGAAGGAAAGCTTTGATGACAGGGGAAAAAGTTAAAGAGAAAAATATAATTTGGGGGGAATACAGAGTTAGTTATTTTAACTGAATGTGAATGGGATGAACTCTGCCATAAAATGGAAGCAGATAGCAAACTGGATTAAAAGCCAGAATTCTACAATATACTTTAAATGTAATTCTTGTAAATGGCAGAGTAACACCTATAGAGTAAATGTAAAAGGCTGGAACAGAATCTATTATGCCTCAGATAAAGTAAACAAACAAACAAACAACACCAAAAATAAATAAATAAATATAAAACTCCAGGGTAGAGATCTTAGATCAAGCAAAAACAAAATTTTATCTAATTAAAAGATAAGGAAGGAAATCATATCTTGCTAAAGGGTATCATAGAGAATGAAGTAATATCAATATTAAACATATTTGTACCAAATGCCAAGTGGTATAGCATCTAAGTTCCTAGAGAAGCTAAAAGATATGAAAGAAGAAATAGACAGCAAAACGATCCTAGTGAGGGATCTCAACATTCTCTATCAGAACTAGATAAATGGAACCACAAAATAAATGAGAAAGAAGTTAAGGGGGTAAATAGAATTTTAGAAAAGATAGATATAATCAATATTTGGAGAAATTTTGATGGAGCTCAAAAATGTATAAACATTTTTTGGGTGGTATACAAAAATTGACCATGAATTAGGGCATCAAACTCTCAAAATCAAAGAAAGAAACAGTAAATGGATCTTTAGACTGATGTAATAAAAATCACCTGCAATAAAGGGGCAGAGAAAAATAGACAAAAAATTAATTGGAAACCAAATAATCTAATTCTAAAGAATGAGTAGGTAAAACAACAAATGATAAAAAACAATTGATCATTTTATCTAAGAGAATGACAAGTGTGATAACATACCAAAATTTATGGGATGCAGCCAAAGCAGTTTTTAGAGGAAGTTTTATATCATTAGAGGCTTACATGCATAAAATAGAGTAAGATAAGATCAATAAATTGTACATGCAACTAAAAAAAAAAAAAAAAAAACTAGAGAAAGAACATATAAAAAATCCCTAATATCAAATATGAAAATCTGAAAAGAGAGATTAATAATATTGAAAGTAAGAAAACTATTGCAGTAATAAACAAAAAATAAGAGTTTATTTATAATAAAGACAATACAATGGACAAACTTTTAGTTATTTTGATTAGAAAAATGAAAGAAAATCAAATTGTTACTACCAAAAATGAAAAGGGTGAATTTTCTACCAGTGAAGAAGAAATCAAGCATAATTAGAAATGATTTTGCCCAAATTTATGCCAGTAAATCTAATAATCTAAAGGAAATGTATGAATACCTACAAAAATATA
The DNA here is from genome assembly GCF_016432865.1 of Antechinus flavipes. Taxonomy (NCBI): domain Eukaryota; kingdom Metazoa; phylum Chordata; class Mammalia; order Dasyuromorphia; family Dasyuridae; genus Antechinus; species Antechinus flavipes. Next base: position 397,413,172 of record NC_067401.1, read on the forward strand.
GATTGTCCAGATTAACAGAGGAAGAAATAAAGTACTTACATATTCTTGTTTTAGAATAAAAGAAATTGAACAAGGTATTAATTAATCTCCTAAGAAAACATCTCCAGGGACAAATTGATTTACATGAGAATTTTACCAAACATTTAAAGAACAATTAATTCCAATTCAAACTATTTGGAAAAATAGGGAAAGGAGTCCTGTTAGATTCCTTTTGTGATATATCTATGTACTGTACCTAAACCAGGTAAGGTCAAAACAGAGAAAGAAAATTATAGACCAATTTCCCTAATGAATATTGATGCAAAAATATTAAATAAAATATTAGCAAACACCCAGTGAAAGAACTCTGGGAAATGAGTGTGAACCACTACATAGCATTTCCAATCCCTCTGTTTTTGTCTGCCTGAATTTTTGATTTCCTTCATAGGTTAATTGTACATTATTTCAAAGTTTGATTCTTCTTGTGCAACAAAATATATGTATGGATACGTATACATATGTTGTATTTAACATATACTTTACCACACTTAACATGTATAGGTCTACCTGCCATCTGGGGGAGGGGGTGGGGGGAAGGAGGGGAAAAATTGGAACAAAAGGTTTGGCAATTGTCAACGCTATAAAATTACCCATGCATATAACTTGTAAATAAAAAAAAAACCATAATAAAAAAAAGAAAACATTAGCAAAAAGATAACAGCATATTATCATCAGGATTGTACACCATGACCAAGTAGTATTTATATCTGGAATTCAGGGTTGTTTCAATATTTGGAAAGTTATGAGCATAACTGGCTATATTAATAACTAAAGTAAAAGAAATCATATAGTTATCTCTATAGATGCACAAAAAAATTGACAAAATCTAACACCTTTCTATTAATAACTTTAGAGAGCAGGGAAATAAATGGAGTTTTCAGTAGCCTCTATTTAAAACCATCAGCAAATATCATGCGTAATGGGACTAAACTAGAAATATTCCAAATGCTTCACAGAGGTGACATAAGGTAGCCTACTGTCACCATTACTATTTACTATTGTACTAGAAATGTTCATTTTAGTAATGAAAAGAAAAATAAATTAAAGGAATTAGATTAGGTAATGAGGAAATCAAATTATTCACTCCTTTCAGACAATATGGTAGTATATTTAGACAATCCCAGAGAATCAACTAAAATACTAGAAACAATTCACAATATAACAAAGTTGCAGGATACAAAATTAATTCACATAAATCATCAACATTTCCATATGTTACCAAGAAAGTCCAGCAGCAAGAGACAAAGAAAAATTCCATTTAAAATTAATGTTGATAATATTAAATATTCCAGTCTATCTGCCAAGAGAAAGTCAAGAACTAAATGAACACAATTACAAAACACTTTAAAATAAAGTCAGATCTAATCAACTGTAAGAATATCAGGTGCTAATGGGGAGTCTGCACTAATATAATAAAAATGACAATTCTATATAAATTAATTTACTTATTTGCTGCCATACCCATCAAACTCCGCCCCCCTCCCAAAAAAATACAGAGCTAGAAAAATAATAAAATAAATCTAGAAGAAAAAAAAGTCAAGAAATTCAAGGGAATTAATTTTTAGAAATGCAAATTAAGATAGCCTAGTTGTACCAGACTTAAAACTATATTATAAAGCAGCGATCATCAAAACCATTTGTTACTGGCCAAGAAATAGATTAGCTGGGGCAGTTAGATGGTACAGTGGATAGAGCACCAGCCCTGATTCAGAAGGAGCCGAGTTCAAATCTGGCTTTGGACAATTAACACTTCCTAGCTGTATAACCCTGGGCAAGTCACTTAACTCCAATTGTTTCAGGAAAAAAAAATAGAGTAGTTGATTATAGAGGGGCCACAGACAGTAGAGAAAATTTTGGATGAGGTATAAGACCCTTTAGCCCAGAGGGAACCTGCTGACAATGTCTGGTTTGACTCCTCTTTTCCTCTAAGGGCTCTCATCCTTCCTGAGAAGTCATGGGGCAGTGACAACCTGTGTATGGTAGTTGAAGCAGAGTGATACCAAGTGGCAAAGAGTCATCTACCTACAATAGCAAGTTGTTTATGTGGTTCCCCATGTGCAATATATAGTTAACATATGCATGGTAACGCTTTGGTTATATAAAGGTATTAGGATATATAAGGCTGAGAGAATTTGGAATAAATGGACTCCATGCTTGACCATCCACATGAATCTTGTCTCTTCAATCCTTCTCTAAGACAAGGACTTGGGCTGGTCCCGAGATCCTTTAAAGAGCTAGTCCGGACACAATATTCAGTGCCTAGATGTGGGGCTCTAGAAAGTAATATACACAGCAGCTCAACTGGTAATGATCAGCGAGTTCAGCAGAGGAGTCCCTGTGATCTTAGGAATAGGGTAAATATAAAGACAGGCAAGCAGGAAGATTTGGTAAGGGCTAAACTAGTTAATTTTGTTTTTCATTCCTCTACACTAAGACATGAAGTAATGGACAATAGATTGGCTTTGAACTATCTCTTGGGTGCTAAAGGAACTGTATGTGTGGTTGTGAATTGACAGATACTTTCTCTACCTTCTTTCTGGGACTCATGGAAGTATCTTATCGTATCTTGTTTATTCATATTTTTATGTTACTATTTACTCGTGTGATATTACTACTTGCTTATGTGATTCCTCCCATTGTATTCTGATGGATATAAGCACAGATGTATATCTGCTTCAATTAAAACAAAAGAAAGGGAGAGATGTAGAGGGCCACAAATAGTAGGGGAACTCTGGGTGAGGTATAAGATCATTCAGCCCAGAGGGAGTCTGCTGACAATGTCTGGTTGGGCTTTCCATCTCCCTTAAGGGCTCTTGGCCTTCCTTAGAAGTCAGGGAGTGGTGACTACCTGAGTTGTAGTTTAAATAGAGTGATGCCAAGTGGCAAAGAGTCATCTATATACAAAGCAAGTTGTTTATGTAGTCCAGCATGTGCAGTATATAATTAGCACATGCTCAGTGTGATATATATATATATATATATATATATATATATATATATATATATGAATATTAAGATATAGAAGGCTTAGAGAATTTGGAATAAACAGACTATGTTTGACCATCCATGCAAGTCCCTCTTCTTCACTCTTCTTTTAAGATCAAGGACTGAGACTGGGGTACCAAGGTCTTCCAGAGAGCTAGTCTGGACACAACAATTGATCAGTGGAATAGGTTAGGTTCACAAGCCACAATAGTCAATTAATAGTGTTTGATAAACCCAAGATCCCAACTTCTGGTATAATAACTCATTTTATGACAAACAATTGCTGGGAAAATTGAAAATCAATATATAAGAAACTAGGAATTGACCCCCACCTAACACCCTATACCAAGATAGGGTCTAAATGGATTCAGGATTTAGACATAAAGAGTGATACTAAGCAAATTAGTAAGAACTAATAAGCAAATTAGAAGAACAAAATCTATTTCTTAGATCTGTGGAAAAGGAAGAAATCTGTGATCAAAGAGGAATCAGAATTTTGATTATATTAAGCTAAAAAAGTTTTTGTACAATCAAAACCAATGCAGACAATATTTGAAGGGAAGCAGTAAACTGTGAAAAGATTTTTACATCCAAGAATTGTGACAAAGTATCATTTCTAAATTATATGGAGAATTGACTCAAATTTATAAGAGTATAAGCCATTCTCCAATTGATAAATGGAGAAAGGGTAAGGCAGAAAATTTTCAGATGAAGAAATTGAAACCATTTCTAGTCATATGAAAAAATACTCTAAATCACTATTGATCAAAGAAATGCAAATTAAGACAACTCTGAAGTACTATCACACACCTCTCAGATTGACTAAGATAATAGCAATAGAGAATGATGAATGTTGGAGGGGATAAGGTCAAACTGAGGCACTAATACATTGTTGCTGACATTGTGAACTGATCCATTCCGGAGAGCAATTTGGAACTAAACCCAAAGGGCTATAAGATGGTGCATACCATTTGATCTGGCAGTATCTTTACTGCATCTGAATCCCAAAGAAATCATAAAAAGAAAAAGGCCTACATGTGCAAAGATATGTGGCAAGGGACTGGAAACTCAGTGGATGCCTATTAGTTACAGAGTGACTGAATAAGTTATGATAAATGAATGTTGTGAAATATTATTGTTCTACAGGAAATAATCAGCAGGATGATTTCAGAGAGGTCTGAAAAGACTCAAACTAAATGATGTTAAGTGAAGTGAGTAGAACCAGAAGAACATTGTACATAGCAATAGCAAGATTATGTTATAATCAATTTTGCTTTTCAATAGCAAAATGATTCATCCCTGTTCCAATGTTCTTGTGATCAATAGAGCCATCTATATCTAGAGAGTACTGTGGGGACTGAGTGTATATTACATCAGTCTTTTCACTTTTTTGCCATAGTTTGCTTACATTTTGTTTTCTTTCCCATTTTATCCTTTTTGATCTGATTTTCTTGTGTAGCATGATAATTGTGGAAGTATATATAGAAAAATTTGCACATTTAGCTTATATTGGATAATTTGTCATGTAGGGGAGAAGGAATGGAGAAAATGGAATAAAATTTTGCAAGGGGGATGTTGAAAATTATCTATGCATATATTTTGAAAATAAAGTTTTAATAAAAAATTAAAGATAAATAGAACTATAAAAAGTTTTCTAATTTTTTTTACCTTAAATACTATATATTGATTATTTGAACTTGGGCAAGTAATGCAACATCTCAATTCCCTGGGCATTCTGAGACTATAAGATATAGGAAAAACCTATTTATTTTCTTTGGCAAGAGGAAATTCTTCTTTTGAAACTTCATAGAATCATGAAATGACAGATGTGATCAAAACATTTACACATACATGCATACATATAAAACATATCATATATATTAATTCCTTATATTTTGGTATCCCTTCTTTAGAAGAACCTCGCTTCCTTACCCTTCTTCAAAGCCCTAAGCTTTTCATACCCAGTTTAAATATTGCCTCTTCTATCAAGTGTTCCCTCATCACTCCAAATCATAACATTTTCTCTCTTCACTGAACTTCAGCTATATTTGTAATCTGAATTACTCATTTGTCACTTCACTCCTTTATTTCAATTATTTATTAAGAACTTACTCTTTGAGGTGTCTAGTTGGTGTAGTAGATAGAGCACCAGCCTTGAAGTCAGGAGGATTTTCCTAGACACTTCCTGGCTGTGTTACCCTGGCAAGTCACTTAACCTCAATTGCCTCAGGAAAAAAAAAAAAGAATTTACTCTTTGCAAAGCAATGAGCCAAGTATTAAGAAAAATTCAAGATAATTAAAATCTAATCCCTGGTCTGTTTGATACAGCTAAGGCAAAATGACATTAACAAATATGCAATAGATAACATACAATCAGTACAGGATACAATATAAAAAGAATATGCATGATGAAAGAAATTATTCAAGATCAGAGATTAAAAAAACTATTATTAAACTGGGCACATAAATCTATTTGGATACTCTTTTCAAAGCCCCAAATATCAATTAATCTGTGCATTTTACTTAGTCTAAACAACATATTGTCTATATATGTAAATTCAAATATAATATGTACATAGAGATGTGTGTGTGGGTGTATGTGTCATTAAAATGGTGTCATAATATGCCATTATTTTTAATGTGATTATGTTCTCTCTCTACCTTTATTCTACAGTAATAGAAACTCCTTTCCTTCCCCTTAAAACATTGTCATAGGTCTGATAATCATTTTGTATTCCTCTTTGTTTCATAATATGCCCTGGTCAAAGAATGAATTACTGAGTAATATTGTCTTTTCTTTCTAACTGGATTGTAAATTTCTTGAGAGCAAAGAGAACTTTTATTTCTTGTATCACAAGGACTTTCCTCATTTCGTTGTAGAAATAGACACTCAACCAATGTTTTTAGGTTTTGATAGATATGGCAACTTTTCTCTCTTTACACACTGTTTTTGAATAAACAGAAGTTGAAGTCACATTTGATATGTCACCATAGGTATAGGTTTCCATAGAATACAAACGAGAAAGATAAACAGATTGCATAAAAGCAAAGTTATCTATTACTCATGCAAGTCAACTTGCAAACTAGAGCAATACTTCTAGTTGCCAGGTAGAATTTAACAAATACTATTAGTTTTTGTGTTATTATATTAATATATATATATAGTTATTATAACATAATAGTAATAGTAACATTGTTATTATGTTATTATATATTTGTTATATAGTCAATTTAATTACATAAATATTATATTTTATATTATATATATATATTTACACATACACACATGCAGAGAAAAAGAGTGATTGAGTCAAGGCTTAATGAAAATTTAAAAGTTTTAATCAAAGTTATTTATAAACCACTTAGTAAATCAATTGCCAGCATTTCTAAGATTTACCATATGCCAGGTACTCTCAGTGATGCTGAAGACTAAAAAAGTACAAAAAGCAATGCACACTTGAAGAATTTATATTCTAGTCAGAGAAGGTAATATGTACAAATATAGGTTTTTAGGTTTAACATCTAACATTTAATATACAGCTGAATGCTTTTTTCCCATCCTGAGGCAATTGGAGTTAAACGACTTGCCCAGGGTCACACAGCTAGGAAATGTTAAGTTTCTGAGATCAGATTTGAACTCAGGCTCTCCTGACATCAGAGCTGCTGCTCTGTCCATGGTGCCACCTAGCTGCCCCTGAATATTACTTTTTTAAATAAACATGTAAATATACATTTAAAAATACAAGGTTATTTAGGTAAGAATAAATTAATATCCTGGGAAATTAGTAAAGGCTTCATGTGGAAAATGATGGTTAAATTGAGCTATAATCCACTCTCCTTTTTACTTCTCTTTACCCCATTTAAAACAAAACAAAAAAGGATTCAGCAAAGATTATGACACCTGATTGTTGGAATCCTTACTAACTGCTAACTAATTAGAGTTGATCTAATCTTACAAGAAGATGTTTTGGCCAGAACCTGAAACAAGGTACTAAGTAGAACTAATCAATACAAGGCTTGTGTTCACACCTTTACTCACTGGAGTCCACAAGTATGCTAGCTTCACAAAGTACACTTTCTAACTTCAAGGGAGTCCACACCTCCCTTAAAGCTCATTGGGCCAGAGAGCACTATGGGAGAAAACCCATAATCCCATTCTCTCAGAAGAGGCAGATAAAAGGCCAGCGATGAGGGATCTATGGCAGAATACATTTTTTCCTCTTGGCTGGCTGATCGCGCTGGACTCGAGAGGAACGACTCTGGTGCAGAGAACACTTTGACGGATTTCAGTGGAGCTACGCCAGAAGCCCTCTCTCCGCGGCAAGTTGGTGGCTGGGCTCCCCAGAAGGAGATAAGAGAGACCTTCCATCTCTGTCTTGGTTGGAGGCAGAAGAAAGCAGAGGCAGAGGCTGAAGGACAGAACCTTTGGATTTGGAGACATCCGAAGGGCTCCAAGCCTCTAAACCGGCTTTGCCTTGAGAAGAACAGGAACTCCAACATTTGAACTCATAACACCTGATAGCTTGGATTTTTCTAAGAACTATAGATAAATGAGCTTTTCCCCCATACAGAAGGGAAATGATAGCAGGACTACAAGAAAATATTCTAAGCACAAGAGTTTTGGTTTAAAAGTCAAAATTGGAGGGGGATCAGAGTAAAGATGGTGGAGAAATGCCAGGAAATTGCCTGAGCTCTCCCCAGTTTCCCTGCAAAACAATAAATTAAACCTCTAAATGCATTCTGAAATAAGAAAAAAAAATAAGAGTAAAATTTTTTTTTTTCCAATTTAAGATATCTTGTAAGAACTTAAGGAAAAGTCAGTGTCACTTGGGCAAAAGGGAAATGTGGCCTAGAACGAGCATGATGTTGGCAGTCTATTGGGAAGCTTTCAGCCAAAGCACAGACCAACAGCAGAGATTCTTCCATCCTCACTTGGGGTGAGGGGTCAGTAACTAAACTTTAAAACCTTTATTTGTGCATGTAACCTCCTCTAGCAAGAGTTAGCTATGAGACCTTTAACTCAAGCATAGAAGACAAACTGTGAGACCCTGAACAACAGGTAGAACTAGGCCAAATCAATCCAATACAATTGAAAATCTAGCAACATCTCTGACCAAAGCACTGAAAGCCAGTGAAAGACTTGTCCCCTATAAAAGAAGTTTGGGCCAATATACTCTGTGTCCTAGGAAGAGTTCAACTTTTACAAATGAGAAAAAAAGCAAAAACATCCTTTACCCTAGAAAGCTACTTTAGAGAAAGGGAAAAATCTGAACACAAAACCAGAAGAGGACAGCAATGGAAAAATGCATATGTATGAAGCCTCAAAGAGGAACATGAATTATTTCAAGGCTAAAAGGTTCTCTTGGAAGATCTCAAAAAGCATTTTATTTTTTTATATTTTTATATTTAATATTTTCCCCAGTTACATTGAAAACAATTTTTTACATTTTTAAAAAAACTTTTGAGTTCTATGTTCTCTCCCTTATTTCCACCCACAATTAAGAAACCAAATATGAGTATGCAAAACATTTCCATAAAAGTCAAATTGTGGAAAAAAAAAACAGAACTCCCACTCTTATGAAAATAAAAACTTTCAAGAAAAATTAAGTTGAAAAGAAGAGAGAGAGAAAGAGAGAATGCTTCAATCTATTCAGACACAATTAGTTATTTCTCTAGGTATGAATACAATTTTTCATCATAAGTCCCTCAGTGTAGTCATGGATGACAGTACCAAGGAGAATTGCAGTCATTTAGAGCTGTTCATCCCAAAACATAGCTATCACTTTGTACACAGTACTTTGCTTGTATTCATGGAGGACTTCCCAGGTTTTCATTTTCTGAGAACACCCTGCTCATTATTTCCCATAGAATAATATTCCATTACAAATACATACCATAATTTATCAAACCATCTCCCAATTGATGGTTATTGTGATATGGGAGCCACCTGCCAGTGGTTGCTGGAGGTCTAGTTCAGACCTGTAGAATGAATCTCTTCATGTGAGTGGATGGTAGTGATACAAGGAGACTGAGAGGCAGTTGCATTGTCTGATCTCTCTTCTCTTCCCTCTGCCTCCAATTTATTTCATTCCCAGTCCACAAACAACACCTATGTCAGTAATGGCTGCTTTGTAACTTCTTCAGATGTGAAGCCATGAAGATTTTCAGAGAATTGACCTGCCCCTTCACCTAGGCATGGTCCTTAACAGATGGTCATCCCCCCCCCGCCCATTTCCAATTTCTTTTTGCCCTGAGAAGAGAGCTACTGTGAAATATATATACACATACACACACATATATATATATATATATAAAATATACATACATATATGTATATATATGTAGATATGTAGATATGTAGATATGTATATAATACATTTAGGTCATTTTCCTTTTTCTTTCCAGACTCTCTTTTGATATTAATGCCCAGTAGTGATGTTGTTAGATCAAAGAATATGTGTGAATTTATGCCCCTTTAGACAAAAATCATATCTTTTGACCAACTGGGACATAGCTTTTATTTTTTTTTATAAATTTGATTAATTTACCTCTATGTTTGAGAAATGAGACCTTATCAGAGAAACTTGTTTCAAAATTCTATGTTCAATTACTTTTGCTAACTGTATTTCCCTCCATTTATTTTGTCTTTTTCCTTTCACCCTTTCATTCTTCAAAAGTGTTTTGCTACTGACCACCCCCTCCCCCAACATGCCCTCCCTTTTATTATCTTCCTTCTTTCTCATAATCTATTCCCCTCCTATTTCCCTGCAGAGTAAGATAGATTTCTATACCCCTATTTAATATGTTTTTCTTGTCCTTTTTGATCCAATTCTTATGAGAGTTAAGGTTCACTCACTCCTTCTCTCCTCCACCTCTTCCACTTCTACTGTAAAAGCTTTTTCTTGCCTCTTTTTTATGGCAGATAATTTGGAGCATTAGATTACTCCCTTCCCTTTCTCTCAGGAGGGAGTTCTCTCACTCCTTAATTTCCTACTGTTTTTTTTTTTTAACACACATTTTTCCTTCAGATTCAACTCAAATTTGTGCCTTCTGTCTATAAATACTCCCTTTTACTGCCATAATCATGAGAAAGTTCTAATAAGTTATAAGTACTACTCTCCCATGTAGGAATGTAAACAGATAAATCTTATGAAGTCTCTTATGGTATCACTTTTCTGATTATCTTCCTATGCTTCTCCAGAGTCCTATATTTGAAAATTAAGTTTTATTCAGCTGGTCTTTTCTTCACTAATGCTTGAAAATTCACTATTTCATTGAATGACCACCTTTTCTTTTTTTTTTTTTATTATAGCTTTTTTATTTACAAGATATATGCATAGGTAATTTTTCAGCATTGACAGTTGCAAATCCTTTTGTTCCAAGTTTTTCCCTCTTTCCCCCCACCCCTTTCCCCAGATGGCAGGTTGATCAATACATGTTAAATATGTAAAAGTATAAGTTAAATACAATATATGTATACATGTCCAAATGATTATTTTGCTGTATAAAGAGTCGAAATTTGAAATAGTGTACAGTTAGCCTGTGGAGGAAATAAAAAATGCAGGCGGCCAAAAATACAGGGATTGGGATTTCTACGTAGTGGTTCATAGTCATCTCCCAGAGTTCTTTTGCTGCGTGTAGCTGGTTCAGTTCATTACTGCTCTATTGGAACTGATTTGGTTCATCTCATTGTTCAAGAGGGCCACATTCATCAGAATTTATCATCAAATAGTATTGTTGTTGAAGTATGTAATGAATTTCTGGTCCTGCTCATTTCACTCATTATCAATTCATGCAAGTATCTCCAGACCTTTCTGAAATCATCCTGCTGGTCATTTCTTACAGAATAATAATATTCTATAATATTCCTATACCACAATTTATTTAGCCATTCTCCAATTAATGGGTATACATTCAGTTTCCAGTTTCTGGCCACTACAAAGAGGACTGCCACAAACATTTTGGCACATACAAAGGTCTGTTGGAATCTTTACAAACTGTTAAACCATTAGAGTTGAGATGTTTTGGGCCAGAACCTGAAAAGTCAGGGAGGTCATGACCACAGTATGTTCTAAAACAAAAGAAAAGGGGAGATGTTGGAATCTTTAAAAACTGCTAACTCATTAGAGTTGATAGATTATTGATCTGATCTTACAAGGAGATGTTTTGGGCTAAAACCTGAAACAAGGTACTAAGTAGAACTAATTGATACAGTGCTTGTGTTTACATCTTTACTCACTGAAATTCACAATTACGGAAGATTCACAAAGTTAATTGTGTAACTTTGTGTATTCACACTTCCCTTGAAGCTCTTAGGGCCAGAGAGCACTCTGGGAGAAAACCCATAATCCCATTCTCTCAGAAGAGTCCTATCAGGATCTGATAAGAAAGCATTTACTATCTCTGCCTTCCTGCATTTAATTTTGAGATCTTTATTTCCTAATATATGGTCAATTTTTGTATAGGTTCCATGAACTGCTGAGAAGAAAGCATACTCCTTTCTGTCACCATTCAGTTTTCTCCAAAGATATATGATATCTAATTTTTCTAATATTCTATTAGCCTCTTTAATTTCTTTCTTATTTGTTTTATGGTTTGATTTATCTAATTCTGAGAGTGCAAGATTGAGATCCCCCACTATCATAGTTTTGCTGTCTATTTCTTCTTGCAACTCTTTTAACTTGCCATTACTGGGTCTGTTTTCCAAAGAAATCATAAAGGAAGGAAAAGGACCCAAATGCACAAAAATGTTTGTAGCAGCTCTTTTTGTTGTAGTAAAGAATTGAAAAAAGAGTGGATTTTCATTAATTGGAGAATGACTAAAGAAGCTGTAGTACATGAAGGTAATGCAATATTATTGTTCTATAAAAAATGATGAACAATCTGATTATAGAAAGACCTAGATATATTTACATGAATTGATGCTGAGTGAAACAAGCAGAAAGCAGAATACATTGTACACAATAACAGCAAGAATGTGCGATGATCAACTATTAAAGACTAGATTCTTCACAGTGGTTAAGTTATCTAAAACAATTCCAATAGACTTTGGACAGAAAATGCCACCTTCATCCATAAAAAAAAAAATCTAAGGAGACTGATTTTAAATCAATACATGCTATATTCACTTCTTTTTTCTGATTTTTTAATCTCTCCCATCAATTTTGCCTTTTCCTCTGATTTTTATCTCCCAATATAATTCATAAAGCAATATTTATTAAAATTAAATAAACTTACTACAATTAATTTTAAAAGTATATATAAGGAAGAAAATATGATGGAGGGAAATAATGAACTGGTAATCATTACTATGAATATTAATAGGATGAACTCTCCCATAAAATGGAAGGGAATAGCAGAGTGGATTAAAAAGCAGAATCCTACAAAATGTTGTTTAAAAAAACACATTTGACATAGAGAAACACATACAGAGAAGAGGTAAAAGGCTGGGGCAGAATTTATTATGTTTCCTCTGAAATAAAAAAAAAAATATAGGAGTAGCAATTCTGATCTCAGATAAAAGTAAAAATAGATCTAATTAAAAGAAATAAGGAAGGAAATCTTGATAAATTGTACCATAATCAATGAAGTAGTAATGATATTAAGTGTATATGCACCAAGTTATAGATTATACCAAATTCAAGAGAAAATATTAAGCCAGATAGAGAAAGAAATAGACATTAGGAGACCTCAATCTTTTTCTCTTGGAATCAGAGAAATCTAATCCCAAAATTAACAAGAAAAAAACTAGAGAGGTTAATAAAATCCTATAACATCTAGATATGATAGACCTTGAGGAAATTTGAATAGATATAGAAAAGAATACATATTTTTTCTCGGCAGTACATGGCACCTACACAAAAAATTGATCATGTATTAAGGGATTAAAACCTCAGAATAAAATGCAGAGAGGAAGAAATAATAAATGGTTCCTTTTCAGACTACAATGAAATAAAAAAATATATATTTAATAAAGGGCAAAGGGAAAGATGGACTAAAAATGGACTGGAAATTCAATAATCCAATTCTACATGATTCCTGGGTCAAGCAACAAATTACAGAAATAATTGATAACTTCATCCAAAGGAATGACAATAATGAGACAACATACCAAAACCTATGGGATGCAGCCAAAGCACTTCTCAGAGGAAACTTTATATCACTAAATAACTATCTGAATACAACTGAGAAAAAGATCAATGAACTGAGCGTGCAATTAAAAAAGCTAAAAAAAGAACAAGTTAAAAAAATTAAATACTAAATGAGACATTCTGAAACTGAAAGGAGAACTTAATAAAATTGAAACTAAGAAAACTATTAAACTAATTAGTAAAACTGAGTTGGTTTTATGAAAAGAGGAAAAAATAGATTTGACAATTCTTGATGTCTGATAGAATCATTAGCTTCCATTTGTTGAATTCTAATTTTTAATAATTGATTTTCCTTGTTTGGATTTTGTAACTCATTTTCCATTTGCCCAATTGTATTTTTTAAAGACTTGATTTATTCAGTGATTTTTTTTCCCCTACCTTGTCCAAGTTCTTGAATCTTTCTTACCTACATTTCATTTTTTTCCCAATTTTTTCTATGCCTCTTATTTGACTTTTAAAATCATTTTTAAGCTCAACTAAGAAGGCTTTGGGGGCTTAAGATCAATTCATATCATTCTTTGGGATTTCACACATAGGTATTTTTTCCTCTTCCTTATTGGCAATTTGATCTTCCCTGCCTTTGTAATAGCTTTCCATGGTGAAAGTTGTTTTTATTGGTCTCTGGTTCACCATTTTTGCTCATTTAATTTTTTAATATATCATTGAGCTCTGTTCCTGAGGCACAGAGGTCACTGTTCTAAGCTTTTTGTGCTAGGAGCCAGGGGCACAGTCACTGATCTTGAGAGCTGAGGCCTAGGGTGTAGGAGTCTTGCTCACTATGCTATGGTAGCATTGTTCAATCTTGCCTGTTTTTGCTTGGTTCCCAGGGCTTGCAATTTGCCTTCTTTGCTGGGGCTAGTGTTTCCACTAGTTATCTGTTGTGCCACTGATACATTGAGTCAGGACAAAGGGGTTTGGTTGCTGATCTATGGTGTGGCTAAGAGCTTCTGCTTGGCTTGGCTGGATACCATTTGTGCTGGGCTATGCTTCCTTTTTATCCAAATGAGACAAACCTTTGCTAAAGTCCTTCTAAGTTATCTTAAGCTGGAAAATTGTTTTACTCCATCTTTTCCTGGGTTATATAATTCCAGAATAATGCTTAGAGACTTCATTTTAAAATTGTTTCCAAGGGAAACTGGTGAAAAGTCAAGCACTTTTCTGCCTTTTTCCCACCCATGGCTCCTCCCTATATGCATATTTATAACTATAATAAGTATTAATATTTTCAGTGCATAGGTAAGGATGGCTGAATGTTTCAACCTTATTCCCTGCTCTCCTCCAAGAAGAAATTTCATTTAATAAATATTTCCTGAACATGCAACTGGCAAAGCAAAATGATTTAGCATATTGGTGTCTCAGTATTCAGTTGGTGGGAAAGTGTTGTGATATTTATGCTTAAATTACTCATATATAATTGCATGGTAATTTAATTAAACAAATATACTTCAATTAGGCAACATTTAATCTGGCACTTACCCACCACCAACAGATCATTAAAATCATATACAAAATGACAAAACATCACTTCCCTTATTTAAAGGTTCATTTTTTTTTTCTTAATCCATAGTCTAAGACAGGGGTGGTCAAACTTTTAAAATAGGGGGCCAGTTCACTGTCCCTCAGACTGTTGGAGGGCCGGACTATAGTAAAAACAAAAACTTTGTTTTGTGGGCCTTTAAATAAAGAAACTTCATAGCCCAGGTGAGGGGGATAATCGTCCTCAGTTGCCACATCTGGCCTGTGGGCCGTAGTTTGAGAACCCCTGGAATATATTATAGGTTTGCTTCTTTTATGGTAATCTCCCATTTTATTTCAGGAAAGTAACCTATAATTACAAAGCAGATTTTCCAGCCTAAATCCACCTACCCTCTAAAAGGCAGTGGTAAGTACATTTTTTGTCTCTCTGAATTTAAATTAATGATCCCTGAGTAACTCATTGCACTGAGTTCTATTGCACATAGATCTATGACTGAAGGTACCGATTTAAAGAGCACAACAAAGTTATAATACTTCATGTACCTTTGGGCGTGGAATATAAATTTAATTTTAGTGTCTACAGGTCTTTACCAGTAAGCATGAAATACAAATAATTTAATAAAACTTAATATAAGTGAGGAAATATTGAATTAAGGAAATATATTACAAAACTTAATTGGGATGTTCAATGGAACAATGGTAACTTTAGAAATCTAATTTTGTTCTTATTTTTTTAAAAATAAAACAGGTGAGTGATATCTCTGTGAGTATACATTTACAACTATCAAGAACTTACAATTAGAATGATCATTATAGAGACTAACTCAGTGAAAGAAAAAACATTAGAAAATGCTTTATCCTACAGAATGGAAGTCAAAAAGTGATGATTGCCACATTTTGAAAGATGATTGTCTATAACTATATCAGAAGCACAGAATCTTTCTGAGTTAATAGTTGTAGATTCAAATCATCACATGAATAATGTATCCCTGAGAAATAGTTATGTATAGTCCTGGGTTTTTCTGCAAAGTCCATATAACATTATTTCATAAATTTCTTAATTTAAGAAAAATTCTCATAGTTAGTCATAACATTCTTATTCTATTTTCTGGCCTATTCCATAATCCCCTGAGAATAGTATAAACCCAGGTGATAAGTAGAATATTAAAGGGAAAGCAGAGTTTTATATATATATACATATATATATATGTATATATATATATATATACATATATATATGTATATATATATACACCAATAGAATTAAGGATAATTGACAATAAAAATAAATTAATACCTACTATGTGTCAGAACCTGCACTAAGAATTGGAGGCATAAAAAATGGTGTGTGTGTGTGGGGCGGGGGGGGAGTCCTCACTCTTAAGAAGCTAAGGGAAAGATTGCATATAAACTTTTTATTTTTTTAGAAATAAGCTATATACTGGATGGATAAGAAATAATAATCAACAGAGGGTAAACATTGGAATTAATTCATTTGGGAAGGCTCCTTGTAGAAGGTGAGATTTTAATTGGGACTTGAAGGAAGCCAAGGAAAAAGAGATGATAAGGGAGAGTATTCCAGGCATTCTAGGCCAGTAAAAATGCCTGTTATCAGGAAAATATTATCTGTCCAATGAAGAACAAGGAATAGTTTGTCATTGTATCAAAGAGTATTTAGTAGGGACTAATGTACAAGCATATTGAAAAGGGAAAGGAGATAAAGAGCTTTGCATGTCAAACAGAGCATTTTGTATTTTATCTTGGATGTGATAGCATACAATGGGATTTATTGAATAGGGGGATAAGATGATCAGATGTGAGAAACTTGAGAAAGATAAATCCATTGTTATAGCTCAGATATGAAATGATAAAGTAATAATAAAGTCATGGGAGAAAATAGCAGATATTGCGAGATGGTGAAATCAACAGGATTTGGCAACAGATTGAATATAGCAGGTAAAAGATAGTGAGGACATGAGGATGGCATCTGGATTGTGTGCCTCATGGACTGTGAGGATGCTGGTAGGTTCTACAGTAAAAGGATGTTTGAAAACAAGAAGAGTTTGCGGAGAGAGAATAAGGTAAGTTTGGGAAATTATTTCATTTTATTTTTTTAGATTACATGGAGTATTTATTAAGCACTTTTAAAGTATCAAACACTGTGTTAAGCACTAGGAAGATAAATAGAAATAAGTGAAGTGATATTCCTCCCATCAAAGAGCTTATTTTTTTTTTTATTTTAACTTTTAATTTATGGAATAAAACAAGCGTTTCCTTAAATAGTATAATTTAAAAAGATGACTGCACATGAAGCTGCAAATCTTTTGTATAACTTGGTATTCTTTTAAAATAGATAATAAAATTTTCATGTCAGTTTCTTTTTTTCCCTCTTTCCTTCCCTCCCCCTAAGAGATAGTTGCCATTAGATACAATATGAGTGAGTGTGACATATGTGTGTGTGTGTGTGTGTGTGTGTGTGTGTGTGTATGTTTGTTTCTATGTGTGTTTGTATGGGTGTGAGTGCATTCAATACTTATCTCTATTAGTTCTTTCTCTGGATACAGAAAATCATCTTTCTTAATATATTCTTATCAGAGCCAAAATGATTTATTTGCTTAAAGTCATTCTTAAAACAATAGTGCTATTATGGTATTCATTGTTTTCTTGATTCTGCTCTTTTGGCTCTTCATTACTTTGTGCAAGTCTTTTCATATTTTTCTAAGATGATTGAGCTCATCATTTTATAGCACAATTATATACTGTGATTTTTTTCAGTCATTTCCCAAGTGATGATTTCCAGTTCTTTGTTACCACAAGGAGAATTGCTATGAACCTTAAGAACATATTGTTTCTTTTCTTTTTTATTTTCCTAATCATCTTTGGAAATAGACCTAGTATCTAGGTCAAAGGGTACAAGCAGCTGAATAATTCTTTGGGCATAATTCTAGATTTTTCTACAAAATAGTTAGATCAGTTCACAGTTCAAACAACAAAGAATTAATGTCTGCTTTTTTCCAAATCCCCTCCAACATTTGTCACTTTCCCTTTCAATCATTTTAGCCAATCTATGAGGTGTAAAATGTTATCTCAAGGTTGTTTTAATTTTCATTTCTCTAACCAATAATAATTTAGAGCAATTGACTATATATAAATTGTTTTGATTTCTTCATTAGAAAACTCTCTGTTCATATTATTCAATTACTTATCAATTATAGAATGACTCATATTCTTATATATTTGAAAAAGTTCTTTTTATGCTAGCTAAGGGATAAGCTATCTAAATGACATACAGTGCTAGAAGTCTATCAGGTAGTTAGAGCTGTAAGAGTGGAGCTCAACAAACATATAGGAGGAAGACTGTAGGGATAACTAAAGCTTTTCTAATCACTCAGGCCTAGATAATAGAGAGGCTATTTCAACCAGTACCATGATACAGAGGCGAATCAGTATAATAATAAGAATGCTTGCTACTATTTGCAAGTCAGTATTTTAAAAGTTTGTCTTTCTGATCTAAATGCAATGTCTACTATTATCATAATTCTTTTTTGAAATAGAACTTAATTGATTTTTTTGCAATTATATCATATTCTGCCATGTACATGACAATTTTTTTCTGTTTTTCTGTGTTGTATTTAAGTTTTAAATAAATAATTTTAAAAGGGAAAAATCTGTCTTTGATGTCACCAAAAGAACTAGAATAAATTAAGAATTGCATTATATATGATTTGTATATACATTGCCTTCTTCCTCACAAAATCTTCTAAAATTTGTCCTTCAATATGCATATAATTAAGTTCAGTAAATTGTTGTATTGTTCCTTGATTTTTAATATAATATCAAGTACCCTGCTTTTATTTATTTTCATCTCTTCAAAATATCATGCATTTATTTGAATTTTGGGTTACAAATTCTCTCCCTCCCCCACCCACTCATAAGGCAAACAATGTGCTATCAATTATACGCTGAAATGAAAAAACACATATCCATATTAACCTTATCACAAAACAAAAAAGTGAGAAAAATATTTGTTAAAATTAATTTTATTTGAAAAAAGAGTAAGAAAAAAACAGAAAAGAAATACAAAACAAAATAAAGCAAAATAAAAGAGAACATTATCATGCTCCCAGCAGAACGTCAAAGAGGATTCAAAATATATAACAACAAATTACTAGATTAGTAGAAGAAATTATACTCATGAATGACCAATTTTCTTTGCTTCCATGTAAATTCATTTTTTGGTTCTCTGCTGTGCACCTTATTTACCTTATTCTTTTTTCCCCCATTTCATTCCCCCCATCACCCCCAAGCAAGATACAGTTAAGAAAAGATATATTTACGTATACATATGTAGATACATACATACATATATATATATATATATATATATATATATGCTCACACATACACACCGACAATCCACATACAGACACACATATTTTTCTACCCCTGCTGACTCTTTAATTAAGTTCCACACCACAACTTGCTAAGCTATTACTCAACTTTATCCCACTCAAGGATCCCTCTCTTGTTTTCTTCCCTCATCCTTTACTTCCACATCCATCCATACCTCTCCCCTTATTTCTTTATAGAATTTGAAGGATGCTATACCCTTCATGGTATAAATGTAGCATTGCCTATTGAATCCATTCCTAATATGAGTAGGTTTTCAGAACTATGAGCCCTCCTTCCCATGTAATGCCTCTCTGTCTATTCCATTTCATTTGTATTGTAGAGGGCTGAAACTCTTGAGTCATTGCACTGAGGTTGGTTCAAACACTTGGGACTGATTACTGATTGGACAATCCTCTTTAGGCATATGCTTGGAGGATGGTCCTTCCCACTGTCCTGTGCTGGTTCAGTGATTGGTGTATACAGAGGATTGTGGGAAGGACTGGGGGGTGGAGTGGGACTAGTCAGAGTGACATGGATGGTAGACGAGGGAGAAGGCGGGTGCGAAGATTCTGCTTCCATTCTGTTCAATCCTGCATCTAAAGACCAAGAATAAAGACTAAGGACTTTTGTTTATCCTGACTCCACCTGATTCTGGCATATCTGGGGTACTAGCGTGGTTATGATGAATATTTTTATCTTAACTAAGCCAATCTTTCATTTGAGCTATCTTGTTGATGTGAATTTTAAACATAAAACATATATTTGCCATGTAGAAAAAATATAAACCATGTGTTCTTGTTTAAACAGTTTGTCCATGTTGAATTTCTTAAAATTGATATTTGATATTGCATCTTATATGTTAAATGTTCTGTTAAGTTTGGGTTTGGTTAATAAAAAGTACTGAAATACTCCAAGTTCATTGAATGTCCATTTTTGAATTACTCAAAATTATAATTTTGCTAGATTTGATACTGACAGGCCTAGTTCTTTTTCTGATTGTCAGTAGATATTATTCCATGTCCTGCAGTCTTTTGTAATAGTTGCTGAGAAGTCTTGTACAATTCTAATTGTAGCTCAAGCATATTTTATGTGTTTGTTTTTCTTGTTTCTTCAAAAATTTTGTCTTTGATTTGGGGGTTTCAAAACTTGCCAATAATATTTCTGTGTATTTTCCACAAAGGATCTCTCTGAAATGTTGACCAGTAAATATTTTTTCTATTTCTATTCCCGTTCTTGTTCTATCACTCCAGAACAATTTTCTTGGATTATTTTCTGCATTATTTCATCAAAGTTTTCTTTTTAGTCACAATTTTCTAACAGTTCAATTATTCTTATGTTTTCTCTTCTTGAATGTTCTGCAGATCTGTCACTTTTATTATAAGATGTTTCAAATTCTGTTCTATTTTTTCATTCATTAGAATCTGTTTTCTTTTTTCTTGGTCTTTCATACTTTCGCATACTTCCCTGTGCCCGTTTCTAATTTTCTTTTTTTATTATACCTTTTTATTTACAAGATATATGCATGGCTCCGCCAAGATGGCAGAGAGGAGGCACACAGCTGTGTAAGCTCAGCGTTTTCTCTCACTATCCATTTCATTACAAGCCTCTGAATTAATGCTTGACTGAAAAAAACCCACAAATAGTTACCAAGAGAAGACATCCTTGAAACTAGCCAAGAAAGGTCTGTTTTTGCTCGAGGGTGGGGATGGTTTTAGATCAAGCGCAGGCTGAGGGCAGTGGCAGTGAGAGCATGGGAAGCAGAGTGGAGAGGGGGTGGGGTGTGAGTGCAGCCATCTCTGCGGGGAGAGCTTTGCTACAGGACTGGATACTTTGCTCTGGCAGCAAGTCAGCAGCCCAGCAGAGAAGCTAAAAACACCAGGGGGTGAAGAATACAACTCCAAACAGCTGGAGTCTCTCGGGACCTGGCCACCCCTCCCCCACAGTGTTTCAGCACACTCTCGGAGTCTCAGAGCACAGGCTCAGCACAGTCTGGCTAGTGCCTTGCTGCTGCCCCGCAGTCTGTAAAGGAAGCTCGGTAACACCACCCAGCCCCTCCCCCCAAAAAGCAGACTCCATTTAGGGGTTCTTTCTTTTTTTTCTTTGCTAGTTTGTCTTTGACAAAATGAGCAAAAAATTGAAGAGGACTTTAACCCTCGACAGCTTCTATACACATAGAGAACAGACTCTAAATTCTGAGGAGACTAAAAACAGATTGTCTCCAGGTGAATCCCCAAAGGAGGAAATCATCTGTTCCTCAGCACAGATGAACCTCATAGAAGAAGTTAAAAAGGCTCTCACAAGGGAGCTAGAAGAAAAATGGGAAAAGGAGAGGGAGGCTTGGCAAGAGAGGCTGGAGAAGTCATCCCACTCATTTAAAGAAAGAGTGGATAAAGAAATAAAATCCTTTAAAAATAGGATTAGTGAACTGGAAACAGAAAATTGCTCTCTAAAAAACAAAATTAGTGAAATGGAAAAAAATTCCATAGAACAAAAGAACTCAATTGGACAATTAGAAAAAGATTTTTAAAAAATGAATGAAGAAAATACTTCATTGAAAATCAGAATTGAACAATTGGAATTGAATGACTCGAGGAGACAAGAAGAATCAGTCAAGCAAATCCAAAAAAATCAAACAATGGAAAAGAATGTGAAATACCTTCTGGGGAAAACAACAGACCTGGAAAATAGATCCAGGAGAGACAATCTGAGAATCATCGGACTCCCAGAAAAGTATGATGAAAAAAAGAGCCTGGACATTATTTTCCAGGAAATTATCAAAGAGAACTGCCCAGAAGTCATAGAAACAGAGGGTAAAATAGACATTGAAAGAATTCATCAATCACCTAATGAAAGGGATCCTAAAATCAAAACACCAAGAAATATAGTGGGCAAATGCCAGAACCCTCAGAAGAAGGAAAAAATATTGCAAGCAGCTAGAAAAACCCAATTCAAGTATCGAGGAGCCACAATAAGGATCACGCAGGATCTGGCAGCAGCCACATTAAAGGATCGAAGGGCCTGGAATATGATATTCCAAAAGGCTAAGGAACTTGGTATGCAACCAAAAATAACTTACCCAGCTAGAATGAGGATCTTTTTCCAGGGAAGAAGGTGGATATTCAATGAAGTAAGTGAATTTCACCTATTTTTGATGAAAAAGCCAGAACTTAAAAGTTTGATCTACAAATATAGAACTCAAGAGAAATCTAAAAAGGTAAAGATTAATCTTGGGAACTATATTTCAGCTATAAAGATGTATAAAGAATACATATATACCTTGTTCTAGAAACTAGATGTGGAAAGGACATTGTACCAGAAAAAGGGTAATATGGGGGCACTACATCTCATGAAGAGGCAAAGGAAACCTATTATATCTGAGAGAAAGAATGGAGGGGGGTGAATATAGTGGGTATCTTACTGCCTTCAGAATTGGCTTTAAGAGAAAAAATTTTAGACATATTAAATTTATGGTGAAACTTCTCCCACCTCTTTGAAAAGTGAGAAGGGAAAAGTGAAAAGGGAAGGAATAAGCTAAGTGGAAGGGAATACGGAAACTGGGAGGGAAAGGGGTTAGATAGGGGGAGGAACTCTAAGGCAGGGGGGAGGGATACTAAAAAGGGAGAGCTGTAAGAAGCAAGTGGTGCTCACAAGCTTAATACTGGAAAGTTGGGTAAGGAGGAAAGAAGGGAGAAAAGCATAAACCGGGGTTAACAAGATAGCAAGTAATACAGAATTGGTAACTTTAACCATAAATGTGAATGGGGTAAACTCCCCCAAAAAGAGGAAGCAGTTAGCAGAATGGATTAAAAGCCAGAATCCTACAATATATTGTTTACAGGAAACACACCTGAAGCAGGGAGATACACGCAGGTTAAAGGTAAAAGGTTGGAGCAAAATCTACTATGCTTCAGGTGAAGTCAAAAAAGCAGGGGTAGCCATCCTGATCTCAGATCAAGCTAAAGCAAAAATTGATCTAATTAAAAGAGATAAGGAAGGGCACTATATCTTGCTAAAGTGTAGCATAGATAATGAAGCAATATCAGTATTAAACATATATGCACCAAGTGGTGTAGCATCTAAATTCTTAAAAGAGAAATTAAGAGAGCTGCAAGAAGAAATAGACAGCAAAACTATAATAGTGGGAGATCTTAACCTTGCACTCTCAGAATTAGATAAATCAAACCACAAAATAAATAAGAAAGAAGTCAAAGAGGTAAATAGAATACTAGAAAAATTAGATATGATAGATCTCTGGAGAAAATGTAACAGAGACAGAAAGGAGTACACTTTCTTTTTAGCAATTCATGGAACCTATACAAAAATTGACCATATATTAGGACATAAAAACCTCAAACTCAAATGCAGTAAGGCAGAAATAGTAAATGCATCCTTTTCAGACCACAATGCAATGAAAATTACATTCAATAAAAAGCCAGGGGAAAGTGGACCAAAAAATAATTGGAAAATAAATAATCTCATACTAAAGAATGATTGGGTGCAACAGCAAATCATAGACATAATTAATAACTTCACCCAAGAAAACGATAATAATGAGACATCATACCAAAATGTATGGGATGCAGCCAAAGTGGTAATAAGGGGAAATTTCATATCTCTAGAGGCCTATTTGTATAAAATAGAGAAAGAGAAGGTCAATGAATTGGGCTTGCAACTAAAAATGCTAGAAAAGGAACAAATTAAAAACCCCCTCTCAAACACTAAACTTGAAATTCTCAAAATAAAAGGAGAGATCAATAAAATTGAAAGTAAAAAAAAAACTAGTGAATTAATTAATAAAACTAAGAGTTGGTTCTTTGAAAAACCAACAATAGACAAACCCTTAGTAAATCTGATTAAAAAAAGGAAAGAGGAAAATCAAATTGGTAGTCTTAAAAATGAAAAGGGAGAACTTGCCACTAACGAAGAGGAAATTAGAGCAATAATTAGGAGTTACTTTGCCCAACTTTATGCCAATAAATTCGACAAGTTAAATGAAATAGAAAAATACCTCCAAAAATATAGCTTGCCCGAACTAACAGAGGAAGAAGTAAATATCCTAAACAGTCCCATCTCAGAAAAAGAAATAGATCAAACTATTAATCAACTCCCCAAGAAAAAATCCCCAGTACTAGATGGATTTACATGTGAATTCTATCAAACATTTAAAGAACAATTAACTCCAATGCTAAATAAACTATTTGAAAAAATAAGGATTGATAGAGTCCTACCAAACTCCTTTTATGACACAGACATCATACTGATACCTAAACCAGGTAGGCTGAAAACAGAGAAAGAAAATTATAGACCAATCTCCCTAATGAATATTGATGCTAAAATCTTAAATAAAATATTAGCAAAAAGATTACAGAAAATTGTCACCAGGATAATACACTATGACCAAGTAGGATTTATACCAGGAATGCAGGGCTGGTTCAATATTAGGAAAACTATTAGCATAATTGACTATATCAATAACCAAACAAACAAAAACCATATGATCATCTCAATAGATGCAGAAAAAGCATTTGATAAAATCCAACATCCATTCCTAATAAAAACACTTGAGAGCATAGGAATAAATGGACTTTTCCTTAAAATGGTCAGGAGCATATATTTAAAACCATCATTAAGCATCATATGCAATGGGGAAAAACTGGAACCTTTCCCACTAAGATCTGGAGTGAAGCAAGGTTGCCCACTATCACCATTATTATTCAATATCATGTTAGAAATACTAGCCTCTGCAATAAGAGTCGAGAAAGATATTAAAGGAATTAGAGTAGGCAATGAGGAAACCAAACTAAAAAATAAATAAATAAAAAAGATATATGCATGGATAATTTTTTAGCTTTGACAATTGCAAAACCTTTTGGTCCAATTTTCTCCTCCTTTCCCCCCACCCCTTCCTTAAATGACAAGTAGAGCAATACATGTTAAATATGTTAAAGTATATGCTAAATACAATATATGTATACCTATCCAGACAGTTATTTTGTTGCACAAGAATCAGATTTTGAAATAATATAAAATTGACCTGAGAAGGAAATCAAAACTGCAAGAAGACAAAAACAGTGGGAGTGGAAATGCTATTTAGTGGTTCATTTCCTGGAGTTCTTTCATTGGTATATATGGTTCTATTAATTATTGGACAAATGTAACTGATTCAGTTCATCTTATTGTTGAAGAAAGCCACATCCATCAAAACTGGTCATCATATAGTATTGTTGTTAAAATATATAATAATCTTCTGGTCCTGCTCATTTCACTCATCATCAGTTCATGTAAGTCTCTCCAGTCCTTTCTGAAATCATCTCGCTGGTCATTTCTTACAGAACAATAATATTCTATAACATTTATATGCCATGATTTATTCAGCCATTTTTGCAATTGATGGATATCCACACCGTTTTCAGTTTTTGGCCAGTACAAAGATGGCTGTCACAAACATTTTTGCACATATAGGTCCCTTTCCCTTCTTAAAATCACTTTGAGATATAAGCCCAGTAGGAACACTGCTAGATCAAAGGGTATACACAGTTTGATAATTTTTTGAGCATAGTTTCAAATCGTTCTCCAAAATGGTTGGGTATATTCATAATTCCAACAATGCATTGTTGGTGTTACGAATGAATCCCACCATTCTGAATAAAGTTATTTTTACCTTCTGAATCCAATTCTCCCGGTGCAACAAGAGAACTGTTCAGTTCTGCAAACATATATTGTATCTAGTATATACTGCAACATATTTAACAGATATAGGACTGCTTGCCATCTAGGGGAGGGGGTGGAGGGAGGGAGGGGAAAAATCGGAACAGAACCGAGTACAAGGGATAATGTTTTAAAAAATTACCCTGGCATGGGTTCTGTCAATAAAAAGGGGCAGGGGGTGAACATTATGTGAAGCTTACTTGTGATGACTGCATATTTAAAATGAGCCGGAGTCAGGAATTCAGGTTAAGGGAAAAATCTTCAATCTTTATTCTCAGTAGAGGTGAAGAAGGATTGTGATAGCAATATGGGCAGCTGCAACAGGAAACCAGCTAGCAGAGGGGGATCGGAGGTGAAGGGCCATCGTGATAGCAATGCAAGCAGCTATGTCAAGACACCAGCCTGCAGTCTCTCTTTCTGCTTTCCTTTCCACTCCCCTGCCTCCACCCACCAAAACTGTCATTTCCTATACAACACATCAGGACTTGCACAAAGAGTGGGCGGGGGCCATTCTTTCTCCAAGCATATATTTTAATAGAGTATGGTCCAATTACTATTTAGCCTCACGTGCTTGGGACCTCAGTGCATCAACTCAAGCCTCAGCCCATTACAACCCATAATAGAAAGACAGTTCTTAAGAGTTCTTTTCTTTTTATCATTTTATGTTCCTCTTAAATTCTATATTTGGAGATCAAAATTTTTGTTTAGCTCTGAACTTTTTATCAGAAATAAATGGAATTCACCTGTTTCATTGAATGTCCACCTTCTTCCCTGAAAGAAAAGGCTCAGTTTATCAGGGTAATTTATTCTTGGCTGTATTCCAAGTTTCTTTGCCTTTCAGAATATTAGATTCCAGACCTTGCTCTTCTTTAAAGTGGAAGCTACTGGGTCCTGCGTAATCTTCATTGTGGCTCCTTGATATTTGAATTGTTTTTTTTTTTTTTTTTTTTTTTTCTGACTACTTGTAATATCTTCTGTTTCACCCATCGTGTTCACTTCTATCCCTAAAGACCAAGAATTTTTACTTATCCTGACTCAGGGTGATTCTAAGGCATCTAGGGTACTAACTCGGTCTTCACATTTGGTGCCCAACCTGTGGACCAAGGACCCTAATTTCACTGGAGAAGTCCCTGGTGACCAGGAAATAGGATGAGTATTTTAATAGACAAACAGGGAACTTACTTTGTTAAGGGCTAAACTAGTAATCTTTTCTAGCTGAAATGGGGCAGATTTTAGGAAAAGATTCTCCCCCATCCCCAGACCCACCCCCACCTACTCCCCGAGGGGGTGCTATAGAAAGCATACTTAAGTTGATCAAAGGACAAGGCTAAATTGGAACTTGGGGACAGATTGCTAGACTCTTAGGTACATTAGAACTCACATCCCCTTGGTTCTTAAAGTAAGAAGATTTAGGGCCAGATAATTGGGAACTAGTAGAAGATCAACTACGTGAATACTATAATGATAAAGGTCCTGATTCATTTTCCAAGGAAACATTTTACATACACACACACACACACACACACACACACACACACACAACATAATACAATTGACCTTAAAGAATCCTGCAAGTTATAGAAAAAAGAAAAGTTTTAGGAACAGCCAGATGAGGAAGTGTGAGGAAAAAGAGGAAGACAAAGGACAGATTAATGGCATGAGGGCATGAGGAGTTGCCTGAATCTCAAGGGCATGGTCATTCTCACTCTCACAAGGCAGCTTCAACCCCACCTAAACTGGAAGTGATTCTTGACACATCCCCATCAACTTCACCCTTTGAGATGGAGGGAGGAAGGGTAGTGGGGGGGGGCAGTCACACCACCAACACTTCCCCCCCAGCACCCAACGGCTCTTATGAGTAGATTGTAAAAGGCACTACTCAAAGCTGCTGAAGAAGAGAAAGATGTAAATGAGTTACAACCACACATTTTTCCTATGATTCAACAGTTTAAGTTTTCAGGTCAAGAAAGCAGAAAATATGCTCCTTTGGATATAGAAATCCTCAAAGACTTGAAAAAGGTTTGCACTCTTTATGGGACTACATCAGCTTATGTTAAGATGTTATTACAGAATTTGACTGGAAATCTATAGCAAGGTTATGCTTAGAACCTGGACAAAACTTGTTGTGGCTTTCTGAATATAGTGAGCTCTGTAGGATACAAGCCCAACAAAATAATGAAAGTGGAGTTCATACTCCAATCACCTGTGATCAATTAACAGGTGTAGGTTTTTATGCAAACATCGAAGTACAGATTAATTACTCCCCAGCAGCATATGAGAAAATTACCACTGCTGCTATCAAAGCGTGGGCTTCTCTCCACAATAAAGATGACAAGAGTGAGGCCTTCACAAAAATACCACAAGGGCCAAATGAATCCTTCGCTGATTTTGTGGGACTTTTGCAGACAGCTATCACAAGAACAAATGGAGAAAATGCAGTAACAGACAATTTGATAAGGCAACTTGCTAAGGAAAATGCTAATGTGGTTTGTAGAAGAATTATACTAGGATTATACAAGGATGCTCCTTTAGAGGAGCTCATTAGACGTGCCCCAGTGGGCACACAAATGCCTTTTATAGCCAGGCTATGATGCAGACTTCCCAAGATCCTAACATGGAAAGACAGGGTCCCTTTTGGCAAAGGACTTCCAGGGATACTCATCAATGCTTTCAATGTAGTAAAGTAGGGCATCTGAAAGCTTAGTGTTGGTATAGAGACAGAATGAGGAACAGGGTGGGAGAACAAGACCCAATACCCTATGTCCAAAATGCAACAGAGGCTTCCATTGGACTTCAGAATGTAGACTGATTCAGGGAAATGGGATGAAGGGCTCAGCCCCAGAGCCCAAGGCAAAAAATACTTGGAGCATGATGGCAGTCAATGGTGCACCCAGAGAGTGCCTAGAAGTCCAGTACCCAGACATGACCAATCAGCCAGAAAGCCATCTGATGGGAGAAAGGGATTACACAATCAATCAGCCAGGAAGCAATCTGATGGGAAAAGGGGATTATAATTGGGATGAATAAAGTTGTATGCAGCTGGGACAAGTGAGATATTCCCCAGGAATAGTGAAATCTGTCCCTCTCCAGCCTATGGATCCCTTGCCTCCAAGCACAGTAGACTTGACCATTTCACCTCCTGAGAGTACGTACAAAACAGTGTCCTTCTACACACTGATGTGGGAAACTGGAGAATGTGTAAATAATATCCCAGTCACTAATACAGATAGACAATGTGTGACTTATCACCCACGAGAAGTAGTAGCATCAGGAATACTGATACAGACTTCTAATAAGCAATCTGGTGATAGTCGCCCAGATTCTGACTTCAAGCCACAAAATCTAGGAATATACTAGACAGCAGCTGTGACAGCTGACCGACCTATGCTTATGATCTATATAAATGGCCTACCATTGGAAGGATTGGTAGACAAAAATGCAGATCGTATAGTCGTTAGAAGTGTCAACTGGCCCAGTCACTGGCGAAAGATTAAAGTAGACATCTACATGTCTGGCATAGGAGGATCAATAGCAGCTGAAGTTAGTGCTGCCCCATGAAATGGACTTTTGAAGGCAAAACAGGAGTTTTTACTCCTTTTATAGTTGAAAAAATCTCCATCAATCTGTGGGGAAGAGACGTTTTACAAAAATTAGGGTTAAAAATGAGTACTTCGGTTTTTTAGGCAGGGCTGCTATTGAAGGCCTGCCAACACTTTCACCTGTTCCTATGCAATGGAAAACTGATACACCAGTGTGTATAGAACAGTGGCCCTTAGGTAGCAATAAAATACAGGCCTTATTAGATATAATATAGGAACAACTTGACCAAGGACACTTACAACCTTCTCTAAATCTTTGGAATTCCCCAGTATTTGTTGTAAAAAAGAAATCTGGAAAATGGAGGATGTTGACTGATTTAAGAAAGGTAAATGAACAGATGGAAACTATAGGAACTCTTCAGCCTGGACTTCCATCTCTTACTCAATTGCTTAGAGAATGGCCTCTTTGGGTTACAGATATTAAGAATTGTTTCTATTTTACCCCTCTGGTTAAGGAGGATACGAAAAGATTTGCCTTTTCAGTGCCCAGCATTAACTTAGCTGAGCCTTAAAAAAGATATAAATGGACAGTTTTGCCACAGGGAATGAAAAACAGCCCTACTATGTGTCAAATGTATGTTGCTGCTGCTCTTACTCCAGTAAGAAAAGCATTTCCAAAAGTAATGTTATTACATTATATGGATGATATATTGGGATGTGCACCTGAGGAACAAATGTTAGAAGCATGTCTACATAGAAACACTAAGGAATTACAAATTGTCATAGCTCCAGAAATATTCAAAGACATTCTCCTTTTCAATATTTAGGATATGAAGTATACCTTAAGGTGCTTACAGTACAAAAACTACTTAAGAACAGAGAAGTTAAAAACCTTAATGATTTTCAGAAATTGATAGGAGATATCCAATGGATGCAACCAGTGTTAGGCTTAACTACCTATCAATTGCAACTATTATATAATATTTTAAGGGGAGACAGTGCTTTAAATTAACCACATCAGCTTACAAAAGAAGCTAAGCTCAAGAGGCTTTGAGAGAAGTTGAACTGGCTTTATCCAATGTGATTGAGTCACTCAAAAACTCTTGGACATATCAGTTTGTGCTACACAAGAGGCACCCATAGCAATCCTTCATCAAGGAGACAGTGTGATAGAGTGGGTGAACCTCCCAGCACAACCAGAACAAAGCCTTACTTCTTACCCAGTTCTTGTGGCTAGAATTTTATTAAAGGCCATTAAGTGAGTAGTACAATTATCTGGGACAAGACCTGACAAGATATACACCTTTTATACTAATACACAAATTAACATGTGCTGTAAGACCATCCCAGAGTGGTAAATTTTATTAGCCATGGCTCCAAATTTTACACACAGGTCTTCATTAAAGATAACCAGTATTACATAATTAGCAATGGATTCTTGAAGAAAAGGTTTTTAAAGTTCCTCTTAAAGGACCAACTATCTTTACAGATGCATCCAAACATAATATTTGCGCTGTATACTCTCCTGAGTTAACTATAAAGAGTGTAGTCAGAACTCCTTTTCAATCCACTCAGCAGAATGAATTGTAGGCAATCATTCTAGCTCTTTCTTATTATCCAGGAGATATAAATATAATATCTGATTCAGCCTATTCAGTAGGTGTGGTACAAAGAATTGCCACATCCCAAATAAAATTTGCATCCTCTAATATATATCAGCTCTTTAAGAAACTTCAAGAGCAAGTGAGAAAGCATCCAGGTAAGATTTATATTTTGCATGTCCACTCTCATAGTGGACTTCCAGGTCCCATTTTTGATGGTAATTCAAAGGCAGATAGCCTTCTAACTATGCTGGTAAATACCCCTTTATTCCAAGAAGCCCAGGCATCTCATTATAAATATCACCAGGCTACTCGAGCTTTATGGTTACAATTTGGAATAACAAGAGAGGAAGCCAGGAGCATAGTAAAAGCCTGAACAACTTGCCTTCTTTTCCACTCTCCTACACTGCCTCCAGGGAAGAACCCTCATGGTTTGAGACCCCATGAAATTTGGCAAATGGATGTGATCTATTATAAATCTTTTGTTTTCTCTTTTATCCACGTTGTGGTAGACACTGTTTCAGGATCCACTTTTGCAATACCAGCAGCAAAAGAGACAGCCCAAGGGGTCAATGAATTTCTTATATAAGCACTTGCAATCATGGGTGTCCCACAAGAAATAAAAACAGATAAAGGATCAGCATATACTTCTAAACATTTTGCACACTTTTATGCACAGTATAAGATTTACACACTACTGGCATACCCTTTAATCCTCAAGGCCAGGCAATAGTAGAGAGGAGAAACAGAGACATTAAGATGCTCCTCCAAAAAACAAAAGAAAGGGAAAGCCACAGGTAACCCTAGAGAATTTCTATACCGAGCTCTTTATACTATTAACTTTTTGATTTTTGACGAAGATGAACTGGTTCCAGCAGACAAGTTTTATAATCCTCTGGAAGGGCAATGTCCAGTGCGAGCATCTCCACAATCTTTAGATAATTGCCAGGTGACATGGAGAGACCTAGAAAGTGGTGAATGGAAGGGACCAGATAGGTTAACTGCTTGGTGGAGAAGATTTACTTGTATCTCTACAGATGGAGAAGGAATCCGATGGGTGCCAACAGGCCATATTCAAATGCCTTGTCCATCAGAGAGAGATGGAACTAACCCTTGAAATGAAGAAAAGCCAAGAAACATTGGGTGGTTCCATTGCTGACTGTGTCCACTACTGAAAGAGCATGGCAGTTATGGCTTTTGACTTGTGGTCATCAAAAAATGTTGGACTTCAAAACCCTCAGGAATCACTGGAATCCCTGAAACATGAAAAGATTGTTGTAGGACTTGAAAACCCTCAGGAATCATTGGATTCTCTAAGACATGATAAGAGTGTTGTAAGACTTGAAAATTCTCAGGAATCATTGCATTTTCTGAGAAATAATAAGACTGTTGCAGGACTTCAAAATCTGAAGGAATCATTGTATTCCTAACACATAAAAAGACTGTTGCAGGACTTCAAAAACTTGTGGGGATCACTGGATTCCCTGACATGAGAAGCAATGGACAATACATTGATTTTGGACTATCTCTTGACTGCTAAAGAAGGTGTATATGTGATTATTGTTTACTTACCCTCCTCTAGGACTTCTGGAAATCTTTTACAACACCATGTTGATTTATATTGTTTGTTATATCACTACTTGCATGTAAAATTCATGTTTGTTACACCACATTGAGCCTGCACTGACTGTGGGGAGAGTCATGACAAATAATAGCCTTTGCGCTATGACTATGTGCCTGTGTGTAAATACCTCCCATACTGATGGCTTTGTGCAAACCTGTTTCTAATAAGCCCAGAAACCCATTAGCAATTCCCACTTTCTTTGGGTGCTTTTCATCTCCCTTCCTGAGATGTCAGGGAGGGAGTGATCACCTCCTTTTTAGTGATTTCACCTCCCTTCCTGATAAGTTGGGGGGCATGATTACTGCCTTTTTGGGGTTCTCACCTCCCTGAGAAGTCAGGGATGGCGTGACTACCTGTGTTCTAAACAAAAGAAAGCGGAAGATGTAAAGGGTTGGAACTCTGAGTTGATGCTCTGAGGTCAGACAACAGAGTGCTTCAACAGAGTGAACAATACTCTATTAGCATATGCTTGGAAAATGGCCCTTAGCACTATTCTGGGCTGGTTCAATTTTTTGGTGTATAGAGAGAATTGTGGGAAGGATTAGGAAGTGAGTAAGACAAGCTAGTCAGTTTGGAAGTAGACAAAGAACAGGGAAGTCATGGACATTCTGAGTCCATCCTGTTCACGTCTACCCCTAAAGACCAAGAATAAAGACAAAGGACTTTTGCTTATCCTGATTCCGACTGATTCTAAGTCATCCAGGATGCTAGCTTGGTCTTCACAGATTTACTCTCCATTAGTCTAAATAAATATTCTCATATTTCTTGTTCTTGTTCTTGTTCTTCCCCTTCCTCCTCCTCCTCCTCCTCCTCCTCCTCCTCCTCCTCCTCCTCCTCCTCCTCCTCCTCCTCCTCCTCTTCTCCTCCTCCTCCTCCTCTTCTTCTTCTTCTTCTTCTTCTTCTTCTTCTTCTTCTTCTTCTTCTTCTTCTTCTTCTTCTTCTTCTTCTTCTTCTTCTTCTTCTTCTTCTTCTTCTTCTTCTTCTTCTTTTTTGCCATACATTTTATTTTTATTTTTTTAAATAACTTTTTTATTGACAGAACCC
The DNA here is from genome assembly GCF_016432865.1 of Antechinus flavipes. NCBI lineage: Eukaryota > Metazoa > Chordata > Mammalia > Dasyuromorphia > Dasyuridae > Antechinus > Antechinus flavipes. The sequence continues at coordinate 397,446,731 of NC_067401.1, forward strand.
ATGCCAGAGTAATATTTTACAACATTATCCCTTACACTCACTTCTGTTCTGACTTTTTCCCCTCCCTCCCTCCACCCCCTCCCCCCGATGACAGGCAGTCCTTTACATGTTAAATAGGTTACAGTATATCCTAGATACAATATATGTGTGCAGAACCGAACAGTTTTCTTGTTGCACAGGGAGAATTGAATTCAGAAGGTATAAATAACCCGGGAAGAAAAACAAAAATGAAAGCAGTTTATATTCATTTCCCAGTGTTCTTTCTTTGGGTGTAGCTGCTTCTGTCCATCCTTAATCAATTGAAACTAAATTAGATCTCTTTATCAAAGAGATCCACTTCCATCAGAATACATCCTCATACAGCATCGTTGCTGAGGTATATAATGATCTCCTGGTTCTGCTCGTTTCACTTAGCAGAAGTTCATGTAAGTCTCATCAGTTCTCTCTGTATTCATCCTGCTGGTCATTCCTTACAGAACAATAATATTCCATAATGTTCATATACCACAATTTACTCAACCATTCTCCAATTGATGGGCATCCTTTCATTTTCCAGCTTCTAGCCACTACAAACAGGGCTGCCACAAACATTTTGGCACATACAGGTCCCTTTCCCTTCTTCAGTATCTCTTTGGGGTATAAGCCCAGTAGAAACACTGCTGGATCAAAGGGTATGCACAGTTTAATAACTTTGTGAGCATAGTTACAAATTGCTCTCCTGAATGGCTGGATGTGTTCACAATTCCATCAACAATGTATCAGTGTCCCAGTTTTCTCACATCCCCTCCAACATTTCACATTATCTTTCCCTGTCATTCTAGCCAATCTGACAGGTGTGTACTGGTATCTCAGAATTGTCTTAATTTGCATTTCTCTGATTAATAATGATTTGGAGCATATTTTCATATGGCTGCAAATAGTTTTAATTTCTTCATCTGAGAATTGTCTGTTCATATCCTTTGACCACTTATCAATTGGAGAATGGCTTGATTTCTTATAAATTAGAGTCAATTCTCTATATATTTTGGAAATGAGACCTTTATCAGAACTTTTGACTCTAAAAATGTTTTCCCAGTTTATTGTTTCCATTCTAATCTTATCTGCATTTGTTTTGTTTGTACAAAAACTTTTCAATTTGATATAATCAAAATTTTCTATTTTGGGGTCAATAGTGATCTCTAGTTCTTCTTTGGTCATAAATTCCTTCCTCTTCCACAGGTCTGAGAGGAAAACTATCCTATGCTCTTCCAATTTATTTATAATCTCATTTTTTATGCATAGGTCATGAACCCATTTTGACCTTATCTTGGTGTACGGTGTTAACTGTGGGTCAATACCTAGTTTCTGTCATACTAATTTCCAATTTTCCAAGCATTTTTTGTCAAATAATGTATTATTATCCCCAAAATTGGGGTCTTTGGGTTTGTCAAATGCTAGATTGTTAAAGTTATTGGCTGTTTTGTCCTTTGAACCTAACCTATTCCATTGATCAACTAGTCTATTTCTTAGCCAATACCAGATGGTTTTAGTAACTGCTGCTTTATAATATAATTTTAGATCTGGTACAGCTAGGCCATCTTCATTTGATTTTTTTTTTCAATAATTCCCTTGAAATTCTTGACCTTTTGTTTTTCCATATGAAACTTGTTATTTTTTCTAGGTCATTAAAATAGTTTTTTTGGAATCTGATTGGTATATTGCTAAATAAATAGATTAGTTTAGGTAGTATTGTCATCTTTATTATATTTGCTTGCCCAATCCAAGACCATTTAATATTTTTCCAGTTGGTTAGATCAGACTTAATTTGTGTGGAAAGTGTTTTGTAGTTTTGCTTATAAAGTTTCTGATTTTCCCTTGGCAGATAGATTCCTAAATATTTTATACAATCAGTAGTTAATTTAAATGGAATTTCTCTTTGTAACTCTAACTGTTGGGTTTAGTTAGTGATATATAAGAATGCTGATGACTTATGTGGGTTTATTTTGTATCCTGCAACTTTGCTGAAGGTGTGGATTGTTTCTAATAACTTTTTGGTAGAGTCTCTGGGGTTCCCTAGTATACCATCATATCATCAGCAAAGAGTGATAATTTGGTTTCCTCATTGCCTATTCTTATTCCTTTAATCTCTTTCTCAACTCTTATTGCGAAAGCTAGCATTTCTAATACAATATTAAATAGTAACAGTGATGGGGGCAACCTTGTTTCACTCCTGATCTTATTGGGAATGGTTGCAGTTTGTCCCCATTACATATGATGCTTATTGCTGGTTTTAAATAGATGCTGCTGATTATTTTAAGGAAAAGTCCATTTATTCCTATACTCTCAAGAGTTTTTAATAGGAATGGATGTTGAATTTTATCAAATGCTTTTTATGCATCTATTGAGATGATCATATGGTTTTTATTCATTTGATTATTAATATGGCCAATTATACTGATAGTTTTCCTAATATTGAACCAGCCCTGCATTCCTGGTATAAATCCTACTTGATCATGGTGTATTATCCTGGGAATGATTTTCTGTAGTCTTTTTGCTAATATTTTACTTAAGATTTTAGCATCAAATATTCATTAGGGACATTGGTCTATAATTTTCTTTCTCTGTTTTCAACCTACCTAGTTTAGGTATCAGTACCATGTCTGTGTCATAAAAGGAATTTGGTAGGACTCCTTCATTCCCTATTTTTTTTTCAAATAATATATAAAGCATTGGGGCTAATTGTTTTTTGAATGTTTGGTAGAATTCACATGTAAATCCAATTGGTCCCAGGGATTTTTTTTTAGGGAGTTGATTAATAATTTGTTCTATTTCTTTTTCTGAAATGGGACTATTTAAGCAATTAACTTACTCCTCTGATAATCTATATTTTTGGAGGTAGTCATCCATTCCACTTAGGTTATCAAATTTATTGGCATAAAGTTGGGCAAAGTAACCCCTTATCATTTCTTTAATTTCCTCTTCATTGGTGGAAAGTTCTCCCTTTTCATTTTTAAAAGTACTAATTTGATTTTCCTCTCTCCTTTTTCTAATCAAATTTACCAAAGGTTTATCAATTTTATTGGTCTTTTCATAAAACCAACTCTTAGTTTTATTTATTAGTTTAATAGTTTTTTTTTTTGTTGTTGTTGTTGTTTTTGTTTTTTACTTTCTATATTGTTAATTTCTCCTTTTAATTTTAGAATTTGAAGTTTAGTAATTGATTGGGGGTTTTTAATTTTGTCTTTTTCTAGCTTTTTAAGTTGCAGGGCCAATTCATTGATCTTCTCTTTTTCTATTTTATTCAAGTAAGCCTCTAAGGATATAAAATTTTCCCTGATTACCACTTTGGCTGCATCCCATAAATTTTGGCATGGTGTCTCACCATTGTCATTATTGTGAGTGAAATTATTAATTTTGTCTATGATTTGCTGTTTCACCCAATCATTCTTTAAGATGAGATTATTTAGTTTCCAGTTACTTTTTGGTCTATTTACACCTAACTTTTTGTTGAATATAATTTTTATTGCATTGTGATCGGAAAAAAAAAAGCATTTACTATTTCTGCCTTCCTGCATTTAATTTTGAGGTCTTTATGTCCTAATATATGGTCACTTTTTGTGTAGGTTCCATGAACTGCTGAGAAGAAAGTATATTCCTTTCTGTCACCATTCAATTTTCTCCAGAGATCTATCATACCTAATTTTTCTAATATTCTATTTACCTCTTTGATTTCTTTTTTATTTGTTTTGTGATTTGATTTATCTAAATCTGAGAGTGCAAGATTGAGATCTCCCACTCTTATAGTTTTGCTGTCTATTTCTTCTCGCAATTCTCTTAACTTCTCCTTTAGGAAGTTAGATGCTATACCACTTGGTGTATATATGTTTAATAGTGAAATTGCTTCATTGTCTGTAGTACCCTTTAGCAAGATAAAGTTTCCTTCCTGATCTCTTTTAATTAGATCAATTTTGGTTTTGCTTGATCTGAGATAAGGATGGCTACCCCTGCTTTTTTGACTTCCCTTCCTCTTATGGCGCATAATAGATTCTGCTCCAGCCTTTTACCTTTACTCTGTATGTACCCCCCTATTTTAAATGTGTTTCCTGTAAACAACATATTGTAGGGTTCTGACTTTTGATCCAGTCTGCTATCTGCCTCCTCTTTATGGGAGAATTCATCCCATTCACATTTACAGTTTAAATTACTAATTTTGTATTTCCTGCCATCCTCATATCCCCAGATTATACTTTTCTTTTTCTTGCCCTCCTTCCCTTCTTCCCTAGTATTAAACTTATTGGTCACACCAACCATCCTCATTAGTATCCCTCTCTCTTCCCTTTGAATCCCTTGCCATTTCTTGTACCCTTCCCTTATTACTCTTTTTTTCCTTTTCCCTTTTCCTCTCCCACTTTTTAATGAAGTGAGAGAAGAATCACTGTAAAACAAATATGTCAATTATTTCCTCTTTGAGCCAACTCTGATGAGATTAGGATTTACACAATGTTCCTCCCCCTCTCTAAGTTCCTTCAGATATGATAGGTTTCCTTTGCATCATCATCGCATGTAGTTTCCCTCTTTTTATCTTCCCTTTTCCCTTTTTCTGACACTATCCCCTTTCCATTTTCACTTCCCTTTTTTATGTTATATTGGTAAAATCAAATTATACATATGTTTTTTATGTATATCCACAATAGAAATACAGTTCTCAAGAGTTCCTTTTACTTTTTTCTACTTCTCTTGAATCCTGTTGTTGGACATCAAATTTTTTTGTTTAAGTCTGTTTTTTTTTTTCCTTAGAAACAAATGGAATTCCTCTAGTTTATTAAATGTCCATCTTCTTCCACGGGAAAAAAAAAAAATACTCAGCTTAGCTGGGTAATTTATTCTTGCTTACATTCCAAGCTCTTTTGCCTTTTGGAATATCTGATTCCAGGCCCTTCAATCCTTTAATGATGAGGCAGCCAGATCTTGCATGACCTTTATTGTGGCATCTCAGGATTTGATCTCTTTCTTCCTGGATGCTTGTAAAACTTTTTCTTAATCTGAAAATTCTGAAGTTTGGCCACAATATTTCTCGGAGTCTTTATTTTAGAGTCTTTTCCAGAAGGTGTTTGATGAATTCTTTCAGTGACTATTTTAGCTTCTGGTTCTATTACTTCTGGGCATTTATCTTTGATGATTTTCTCTAAAATAGTATCTAGGCTCTTTTTTTCATCATAATTTTCTGGTAGTCCAATGATCCTCAGGTTATCTCTCCTAGATCTATTTTCCAGGTCTGTTGTTTTTCCAAGTAAATATTTGACATTTTTTTCAATCTCATTTTTTTTTTTTTTTTGGTTTTGCTTGACTGTCTTGATGTCTCAATGAATCAGTCATTTCTATTTGTTCAGTTCTGATTTTTTAGTGAGTTATTTTCTTCATTAGCTTTTTTTTTTAACTTATTTTTGTGTATGTCCAATTGAGTTGTTTTGTTCTATGTAATTTTTTTTTCCATTTTACCATTTTTTTTTAGTGAGTTATTTTCTTTTTCCAGTTCACAAATTCTGTTTCCCGGCACTTCTTGGGAGTTTTTTACCTTTTCCAATTCACATTTCAGGAAGTTGTTTTTCTTTTCCACTTTATCAAATTTTTCTTTTAGTGAGCTATATGCCTTTAATGTACTCTCTTGCATAGCTTCTCTTTCCTTTCCCCATTTTTCTTCTAGTTCTCTTTTAAGGTTTTTAATAGTCTCTTCTAGGAGAGCCTTTTGTATTGGGGACCAACAATTGTCTAGAGATTGTCTGCTATTAATTTCTTCAGGTTTGAAAAATTGTTCTCTTTCTGTATAGAAACTATCAATCATTCTTTTGATTTTTTTGGCTCATTTTGTTAAAGCCTGTAGGGTCTGCCTTCAGAGCCAGGAGGTTACTAGCTTCCTCTGCAGAGCAGTGAAAGGCATATGGACAGGTAGCTGTCCTGCCAGCTGGCTACAAAAAGCATTGAGGTACTAGATGCTCTGGGAAAGAGTTCCCCACCCGGGAGTAACTCAGGCCTGCAGGACTGAGCTGGGAAAGTGCCCTGCAAAGAACCCCGACTGTGTGAGATAATGATTTCCCTGGGACTAGATGCTGAGCAATGAGAGCCTGCCTTGGGGCTGTGGGTATTAGCAGTTGAACAGTGAGTGGATTTGCAGGGACCAGAAGTATCTGCCTGGGAAGCACAGTCTACTGGGGAAGTTCTATTGCCCCAGGCCAAATTCCCCTCTGTGCCGATTAAAGGCTGCCCAGGCTGTGCCCCCCTGCCTAAAAGATTTATAACTGCCCTCCCACCCCCCAACAGCCCTGAACTGCTGGATGTAGCTGCAGGGCTGTGTTAAAGTCTGCCTGAGTCACTTGCGAGTTTGAGTGGTTACAGCCAGATCTCTTAGGTTCTGGCATTTTTTAGAGTACCCTCTGTTTTAGGCTTTAATTTCTCTTCCAATTTACTGCTCTGTAGTCAAGGCAGAGTAGTTAGCCTATAGGAGAGTCATCTCTATAATTTTTTTAGCCACAGATATCACCCCCACTCACAGGTGTCTCCCTGCCTGCACGAGTCTGTTCCTGGCCCCTCAGGACAAACCTTTCCTGGTGATCTTTCAGATTATCTTCATCTGGTAAATTGTAGTGCTTCTATTCTTCATGAATTTTAGCAGTGAAGAGCAATTTTTGAGGCTGAATTAAATAGTTGGTGATGAGGGGAATGAGAGGAACTTAGAAAGTCATGTGTGCCTTCTCCACCATATTGGCTCCACCCCCCAGAAACTCATATTTCTTTGGGAAAAAAAAGTAAATCAATAGAATTAGGAAAATGTATAAAGTAATAGTAACATGGTGCTATGATCAGCTATGAATGATTTTGCTCTTCTCAGAAATATAATGATTTAAGAGAATTCCAAAAATTAATGATGGAAATTACTATCCACATCCTGAGAAAAACTAATGGAGTCTGAAAGCAGAGTGAAACTTTTTTTCATGATTTTTAACCTTTTGATTTTTTTCTTCTTTTAAAACATTACTAACATAGAAATATTTTTTTTCATGATAGTACATATGGACATTTAAATTCCTATCTTTTAAAGGATGGAGGTAAAAAAGGGAAGGATGGAGTAAATACAGGACTTTTTTAAATTGAATGGTAAAAATTGCATTTTCATGCAAGTGGAAAAAAATAAAATAGTATTTTTAATGTCTATAGTCTGCTTGACTTCAAATGAGGGAACGAAAAAGAATGAATGGAAATTGTAAATTAAAAAATTAAGATTTATGTATGGTATAATTTAACAATAATACTATCCAAAAGTGAACAATCTAATTAACATTTGAGTCAATTAGATCCCATCCCCCAAAGGTCTTCCAGCAAAGCCCAGCTAATCATTTGTTAGATAAATCATTGCTATTGTTGCCTTTCATTCCCAAAGAAGACCAAAATAACATCATATTATACAAGTTAGAAGGTGTCTGGCTTTGGCTGATTAGAGTAATACAAGCTTGGAATTCTCTGAGACAGGTTGGACACAAATAGTTTCTATGAACATTTAGAGTGACTTATCTAAGTTTCTGTATCTTGTGTTTCTTATGAGTTAATTCAATTCTGCTTTGCTAATAGAGCACAGTACCTTTTCTGATAAAGGCACTACATACTGAGCAGTCCTTTTCTAGTCTCCTATGTCATAGATTAGTTCTAAATTTCTTAGGAGAGACTTTAAAAGTGTTCTTGTATCACTTTTTTTTCTGGCCACCACATGACTATTTGCCCTATTTGAATTCACCATAAAATAGTCTTTGGGGCAAGAATACATTTGGCATTTGAACAATGTGGCCAGCCCAGTAGAATTAGGTTCTCTGTGGTAAAGTTTGAATCTTTGACAGTTTAATTCAAGAAAGGACCTCAGTGCCTGGTATCTTATCCTGCCAGGCAATCTTCAGAACTTCTTAAGACAGCTTTCAGAGATTTGTTGTACAGCTCTATGTTTCTTCATCTGAGTCAAAACACTCAAAAACATCAAGAAAAATGATGGGGAAATTCAGAAACTGAAACTGAAAAACAATAACTCCACACCACATACCAGAATGATAATTTATCCATGTCTATGAAGGTAATATTTAATTCCATCAAAAGTAAAATACGCACAAAATTTAGAGAGATGAAGGATTCTTCGCTTAGTAAGAAGATAGATTATATTCACTTGTATGTGCATAATAATCAACCAAAGTGTTTTTATGATGTAGTGAAGGCTATTTATGGGCCAAGATATGTGGTTCATCTCAACTACTCAGTGCTGATGGAAGTATATTGATTAGTGACAAATTTATGATATGAGAGACATGGCCCGAACACCTCTATAGTGTTTTGAACAGACCATGATCAATCAATGCTGAAGTCATTTATTGTTTACCTCAGGTTCAAAGTAATCACTACCTAGTGGGAGTTCTAAATGAAGAAGAAGTTCTGAATACTATTTGACTCCCTTTGTGTGACAAAGTACCTAGTGCTTACTTTATTTCAGTTGACATTTACAAGGTGGAAGTTTCATTGTTCATACAAAAGCTGATCGAATAAGTTTAAGAAAGGATTATTTATGAGACTAGATGGCCTGTAATTTCCCTTTCAACTTTGAGATTCTTTCTTGTCCTTATCCTACATTTAGTTGCAAAGAGAATTCCTTCAGTATTGTGCATCATTTTTATGATGGCATGCTTGTATGATTTCTGGATAATGGACAGTGCTTTCAAATATTCCCAGTCACCAATGGAATCAAAAGAGGTTCCTATTATTTTTACCATGATGTTTTCTGTAATGATGTCAGACACCTTCAACAAGGATGGAAATAGCAGAAAGGTCAGCTACTGCACTAATAGTAAATTATATAACTTGAAAAGGCTGTACACTATAATTAAAATACAGGAAGAGTTGATGCATATTGTATGAAGCATTTTTTCACATACTTGTACTCAGTGTACTCAAAGACTGATTTGCAACAATGTATGGATTGATTCTCTGGCACTTGTGCTAATTTTGGTTAACACCAAGAATAGAGATTTTCTAGCCAGCACTGTACTATCCATATGTAGAACTATCAGTTACAATAAATAGAAAATTTTTGAAATGTTGTAGATAAGATCAATTAGCTTTGTAGTATAATTTCCAAGGATACACACTATAATCAGAGGTTCTCAAAATTCTTCCACTTGTAACCCCTTTTTACCCAAGAAATGTTATGTGACCCCAAGTACATAAATATATAAAATAGATATATAAATTAAATATTTATTTATTACAATAAATCACAAATTTACTACCTCAACATTCAGTTACATAATCCAACTCGGGGTTGCAACTCTCAGCATAAGAAGCTTTGACTGAGATGATGAGATTGCCATAGCTAGTTCAATATTTAGGGTTCTACAAGCTATTAATCAACTCCCTAAAAAAAAATCCCCGGGACCAGATGGATTTACATATGAATTCTACCAAACATTCAAAGAACAATTAGCCCCAATGCTTTATAAACTATTTGAAAAAAATAAGGAATGAAGGAGTCTTAGCAAACTCCTTTTATGACACAGACATGGTACTGATACCTAAACCAGATAGGTTGAAAACAGAGAAAGAAAATTATAGACCAATCTCCCTAATGAATATTGATGCTAAAATCTTAAATAAAATATTAGCAAAAAGATTACAGAAAATCATCCCCAGGATAATACACTATGACCAAGTAGGATTTATACCAGGAATGCAGGGCTGGTTCAATATTAGGAAAACTATTAGCATAATTAACTATATCAATAACCAACCAAAGAAAAACCATATGATCTCCTCAATAGATGCAGAAAAAGCATTTGATAAAATCCAACATTCATTCCTATTAAAAACTCTTGAGAGTATAGGAATAAATGGACTTTTCCTTAAAATAATCAGTAGCATCTATTTAAAACCAGCAGTAAGCATCATATGTAATGGGGACAAACTGCAACCATTCCCAATAAGATCAGGAGTGAAACAAGGTTGCCCCCATCACTGTTACTATTTAATATTGTATTAGAAATGCTAGCTTTTGCAATAAGAGTTGAGAAAGAGATTAAAGGAATAAGAATAGGCAATGAGGAAACCAAATTATCACTCTTTGCTGATGATATGATGGTATACTAGGGAACCCCAGAGACTCTACCAAAAAGTTATTAGAAACAATCCACACCTTCAGCAAAGTTGCAGGATACAAAATAAACCCACATAAGTCATCAGCATTCTTATATATCACTAACTAAACCCAACAGTTAGAGTTACAAAGAGAAATTCCATTTAAATTAACTACTGATTGTATAAAATATTTAGGAATCTATCTGCCAAGGGAAAATCAGAAACTTTATGAGCAAAACTACAAAACACTTTCCACACAAATTAAGTCTGATCTAACCAACTGGAAAAATATTAAATGGTCTTGGATTGGGCAAGCAAATATAATAAAGATGACAATATTACCTAAATTAATCTATTTATTTAGTGCTATACCAATCAGACTCCCAAAAAACTACTTTGATGAACTAGAAAAAGTAACAACAAAGTTCATATGGAAAAACAAAAGGTCAAGAATTTCAAGGGAATTAATAAAAAAAAAAAATCAAATGAAGGTGGCCTACCTGTACCAGATCTAAAATTATATTATAAAGCAGCAGTTACTAAAACCATCTGGTATTGGCTAAGAAATAGACTAGTTGATCAATGGAATAGGTTAGGTTCAAAGGACAAAACAGCCAATAACTTTAATAATATAGTGTTTGACAAACCCAAAGACACCAGTTTCTGGGATAAGAGTGCAGTATTTGACAAAAATTGCTGGGAAATTTGGAAATTAGTATGGCAGAAACTAGGCATTGACCCACACTTAACACCGTACACCAAGATAAGGTCAAAATGGGTTCATGATCTAGGCATAAAGAATGAGATTATAAATAAATTGGAAGAGCATAGGATAGTTTACCTCGCAGACCTGTAGAAGAAGGAGTAATTTATGACCAAAGAAGAACTAGAGATCACTACTGACCACAAAATAGAAAATTTTGATTATATCAAATTGAAAAGTTTTTGTACAAACAAAACAAATGCAGACAAGATTAGAAGGGAAACAATAAACTGGGAAAATATTTTTACAATCAAAGGTTCTGATCAAGGCCTCATTTCCTAAATATATAGAAAATTGACTCTATTATATAAGAAATCAAACCATTCTCCAATTGATAAATGATCAAAGGATATGAACAGACAATTCTCAGATGAAGAAATTGAAACTATTTATAGACATATGAAAATATGCTCCAAATCATTATTAATCAGAGAAATGCAAATTAAGACAATTCTGAGATACCACTACATACCTGTCAAATTGGCTAGAGTGACAGGGAAAGATAATGTGGAATGTTGAAGGGGATGTGGGAAAACAGGGACACTGATACATTGTTGGTGGAATTGTGAACACATCCAGCCATTCAGGAGAGCAATTTGGAACTATGATCAAAAAGTTATCAAACTGTGCATACCCTTTGATCCAGCAGTGTTTCTACTGGGCTTATACCCCAAAGAGATACTAAAGAAAGGAAAGGGACCTGTATGTGCCAAAATGTTTGTGGCAGCCCTGTTTGTAATGGCTAAAAGCTGGAAAATGAAAGGATGCCCATCAATTGGAGAATGGTTGAATAAATTGTGGTATATGAATGTTATGGAATATTATTGTTCTGTAAGGAATGACCAGCAGGATGAATACAGAGAGGACTGGTGAGACTTACATGAACTGATGCTAAGTGAAATGAGCAGAACCAGGAGATCATTATATACCTCAACAACAATACTGTTTGAGGATGTATTCTGATGGAAGTGGATCTCTTCGATAAAGAGAGCTTTAATTGATCAAAGATGGACAGAAGCAGCTACACCCAAAGAAAGAACACTGGGAAGTGAATATAAACTTCTTGCATTTTTGTTTTTCTTCCCGGGTTATTTATACCTTCTCAATTCAATTCTCCCTGTGCAACAAGAAACCTGTTTGGTTCTGCACACATATATTGTACCTAGGATATACTGTAACCTATTCAACATGTAAAGGACTGCTTGCCATCTGGGGGAGGGGGTGGAGGGAGGGAGGGGAAAAATTGGAACAAAAGTGAATGCAAGGGATAATGCTGTAAAAAATTACCCTGGCATGGGTTCTATCAATAAAAAGTTATTTAAAAAAAAAGAAAGAAAATTGGAAAACAGTAAAAAAAAATATTTAGGGTTCTATAAAAGAAAGTGTGGGAGAGAATTATTAAGGCTACTTACTGAAGTGAAAATCTACTGAGCAGGTCAGCAATCATTATTGGATACCTGTGAAAGCTAGGTATTGTACCAGTGCCATGGCATTCCAGGAAATAAATAACTTCCATTTGAATTGTCATAGGAAGATTTTGAAGATAATCCAGCAAGATAGGATACTGGACACTGAGGTCTTTTCTCTAACTAAACTGACAAGCATTTAAACTCTTACTGCTGAGATTACAACCCTAATGGACTGAGTCATGTTGTTCAAATGCCAAACATATATTTGCCTAAAATACTATTTTATGGAAAACTCCTACATAACAATCACTCACAAGGATGTCCAAAGAACAGTAGAAAGATACTCTCAAGGATTTGCTGAAAAACTTTAAAATTGATTGTGAGAAATGGGAAAAACTGATAAAGAACAGTCCTGAATTGCAATCCTGAATCAAAGAAGATACTGTGCTTTATGAGCAAATACGAAGTTCCCTAGCTCTAAAGATTTGTCAAATATTTAAATTTTGCAATGTCTTCATTTCAAATATTCTTATGGACTATTTGTACCTGAGCTACAGTAAAGTATTTCAAGTTTAGATTTTTCTGATCATCCATTTGAACACACTGTACCTTAACCCCAAAATAATGATGTTATTTTGATCCTTTGAGGGCACTGCAGAGAACAAACAACTCTCTAAAGTTCTTTCATTTTATTTTGATAATATTGGTCTACAGATATGCCTCGCTTATGCCAAAGTTTATTGTATGGGACTCTCTCATTGAGCCACTTTTGAGTTCCAGTTTTGAGAAGGAAGATAGAAGTGATCAACCCAAGCTGCTGAAGAAAAAGACCCTGAGTACACATGCAAGGAGCTGGTAGTCTTCATTATGTCTTTGTCTCTAGCTTGCTACATGAGAAACTGCAGGGAAAGATTCAAGAATTATCTCTTAGTTGAACAGAGTTACTTCATTTTCACTGAGAGAGGTCCTTCACTATATAATCAGGCACATATTATTCTTTATATGCATTCTCTTATACTTGCTATGATTTGCTATGGTTTGGATAAACTAGTTTCTTTGCCATTTGTTATGAATATTTATTGTGGTAGCAGTATTGGTAGGAAATGGATAAAGTCTTAGATATAGATCTTGGAATCATCTTACCCAATAATAACAAAGCGATAAGAAATTAGAATCTTATATTTCCTGGGATAATAGTATTTAAAGGAGTGGATAAATATAATTCTAGTCTGGTATCTCCATTCTCTGAGGACAGTAGAGAAACTTCTACCCCCAACTTCCTCTTGGCAGGAATGAATGGATTCTTTGGAAAAAGGTGAAAAGGAAAAGAGGGTGGAGATACCTATTCTTTCTCCCTTTTGAGCCGAACAATGGGAGCTTTCACTCTGCAGTGTCTCCCTACATTTTGGGGCTTTTCCTCTATGAGAGGCTCTCTCACTAGAGATAGTACCCTTATGTTGACCTTTCATCTTTCCACTATGCTTTTCCTTATTTTTGGAAAGCACTTCTTTTTATGCCTTTGACTTTTGGAATCCCTCTCTTCTTATTGATTTTGGATGTAATCTGGAATAGCTTAATTTTGCTTATGTGGAGTTTAAAACACATATAATAAAGCCAATTAGTCCAGGCAAGAAAAGATTTTTTTTTTTTAACTCTTAGATATTCAGTCCAAAGTTTTCATATACAGTGAGTATAGTCATAGTATTCTAAATAATATGGAGGAAAACTTAAACATAAAAAATAAATAAGTGATCTAGAATGAGAAGATATGGAGACACTGTGGTCTCTATTGGTAAAAGGTACACCCTTAATGATGAAAGAATAAATCCATGTAAGCATTAAATTGAAAGGGTATGCTTTGTATAGTGTTTTGTGGATACATACACTATACTTCTTGAAGGTATAGGCAAAAAGATTGATAATGATACATAACATGATTGAGGTAATAGATAAAAATACTTTTGGTCATTCTGATATAACTATTATCTTTGGTAGCAATTTAACTTCATCATGGTGTTTTCAAATATGATGAATAGTAATGTTATTTTTTTCTGAAACTACTCATTCACTTTTATATTGGTAGGGCACAGATGTGAGACCAGAAAATCATTGAGCTATGTGATAGACATATAATTATTTTATATTTAGTCTGCATATCTCTGATGCGAGAATGATGTTCAATGTTTTCCCTGCAATACAAAGCTGCTCTGACATCTACAATCTCAAACATAGATGCTTACTTAAGAAAAATGCTGAAATATTAAAATAAATGCAACAATTCAGTATCTTGCATTTGAGATTTAATGACCATTATTTCATTACAGAATTACAACTTGAATCTAATTAAAACATTGAGCAACACTTCTGTTTATATATTTCACTTAATAAATATTTGTTGAATAGAAATGACATCGTTTTAATATTTTAAACCTAAAAATTTGAAGGATTTTTTCTGCTTTTCTATAGCTAGCATAACTGAAAAAATATTTTTTCTTTTCTTACCTCAGTGGTAAGCAAAATTATAGAAATTATGCATTGTAAAAATATTAATTTTGAAAATCTTAAAGCTAAAAATAAGGTACAAATAAGTGACTGAGATAGATAGTTATAAAGCTTTAGTTGTAGTCACTTGGCTTAATAGAATCATATATAGCACATAGTAGCAAACAGGATATGAAAAAAAAAAATCAGTTTTTTTTCCAAAAGTATACTTATAAAAAAATAGGATGTGTTAGACCTAGAAGTACTTAAGAGATCAGCTAGCTCAATACTTCTTCATTGTTTTCCCACTTGTGACCCCTTTATGCCTGAGAAATTTTTATATTACACCATATAAAATAGGGGTATAAATCAAACATTTACTGATAATAAATCATAATTTCTTCACCCCCACATTCAGTTACTAGATCCAATAAAGGATTGTGAATCATGATTTAAAAAGCTGGGATCTAGCCCAATACCTTCATCTTGTAAATAAGAAAACTGAGGTTATATTTTGAGTCTATAAGTTTTTCTATTTTGAAAATTTTTATTGAGTTTTTAATATGATAATTATTTATGAATTCCCTTTCCTTCTCTTCTACCATTAAACACTTCCCATTGAATAAGTGATTAAAAATAGAAAAAAAGTAAAAACAATTCAGCAAAACCAACAAACAAATCAACTGTCTCAAATAACATGTACATTATTCTATGCCTATAGTCTTCCATATACCACTGGAATAAAGGACAAAAAATAAATTTTCTTAATTTTTCTCTGGAGCCACATGTAATCATAAATAGCCAAGGTTCACTTTCATTTTTTATCTTACATATTTTAATAAGTTGGTGGGGGAAGCAGTAAGAAGCAGGCTTTTAAATACTCTGCTAAAGATGATGTCATTTTTTTTTAATTGCCTAAACCATTTTATGCTAAGCAAATTTTTTTTTGACTTTACTACCTCTTAAAAAATGAAATTTGAGAAAGAGGTAAAAAAATGACTTTTTTCATTACAAAGAGTAGTAAGTATTACTCTGAAGTAGCTCATTTTAGAATAATTATTTGAGAGAGCCTTGCTTCAGTAACAACAAAATGAATTGTTTGTGGTTTTACAAGGGGAAGAATGTGGGAACAAAAGACTTAGCCCAGGAAAGAGAGGAGCAATAATCAACCATTTAATTAACCAGTTCCTATTTCCAGTGTCTATTAGAGACTGATAAACTGTGATAATGAGAAAAATACGAGTAAAATGAATAAAACCATCTCTACTGGTAAGATAGAGAGATAGATAGATATAGATATAGATAGGTGTACATATATACCTACACACATGAGATATATGTGCATGTACACATACATATTTACACATATATGTATACATACATCTATGTATATATAAATATATCTATCTATATAGATAGATATACATAAATATATATATACTCACACAGATAGATACCTGTAGATCTTTAAATGAATATATATAATACATATATGTGTATATATATATATATATGTAATATATATATATATATCTGTAGACAAATAGTATTCAAATATCTTAGTGTATTGTTAATTTATTTAAACTTATTTCTCAATGATTAACAAACTTTTCCCTGGAAATATCAACTCTATCTCAATGAATCTGAATTATCTGGAATTCTCTCCTTCCCCATATTTGTCACCTTGGTTCTCAAGTCTGAGATAAAATGTGACCTTCTATAAGGAGCATTTCCCAACATTATTCCATTATACTCCTTCCCCTCTGTTAATTATTTCCAATTTATCTTGTATAAACCTTGTTTGTACATATTTGCTAGCTTCTTGTCCCCCCTTTTAAATGATTTTCTTCTTCAGAGCAGGAAATGTCCTTTAATTTTATTTTTCTAGAGTATTGCAAAGTATTTGGTACCTAGTAAGCACTTAATATCTGTTTGTTTACTAATTTATTAATATATAGATGTATACTTTACACATATGTACAATGTAAATTACACGTGCATATAAAAACATGTATATTTGTTTATATAGAGCAACAATAAATAAACATGAAATGGTTAAATATTACATAAATTGGTAGTGAAGGCATTTGCAATTGAGGAATTCATGACCACTTAATATTACTGAAGATACTACTTGTAAATAAGCAGTATCTTATTACTTTCTATATTTGGGAAATACCTTTCCTTGATCACTAATGTTAATTCAAGAAAACTCAGGACACACTTCAATTTCAACAACTAATATTTGCATAACACTTTTTGGTTTCTTTTCAAATTCATTTCATTGCCTTCTCACTTCATGGCCCCAGGCACTTAAGAATCCCTGGCCCTGGGCAGGTCACTTTACTCCAATTGCCTCAACAACAACAACAACAACAACAACAACAACAACAACAACAACAACAAAACAGTCAATATTTATTAAGGACCTACCATACTTGAGGCACTGAAATAAATGCTAATTTTTTTTTAAAGATCTGTGAAATATGGATATGCGTAGGTGTATACCTTTTCGGCAACCTTATTGTGAGAACCCTAAAAGAGATAGTTTATGATTATGGGACAATTCAAATACAATCTAAGCAATATTTCCAGAGAGTTACTTTGCCTCATTCATCTCATGACATATTGGGGAGGCTTTAATTTTACATTTCCATTACTACTCCAGAAACAGTATCCCCTTCTTCAGTGACTTTTGAAAAATGAAAAAAAGAAAAAAAAGAAAAAAAGAAAAAAAAATAGTACTTGGACTAAGGTGCATAGAATGATCAAAATGAACAAGGAGAGCCCAATTCCTAGACATAGGTTAAAAATTCAGATTTTTTAATAAAGATGCCTTAATGTTGAGCACTTTGAATTTTGAATGTTTGAGTACTTACATATTTCCCTTGCTGGTCTGTTCCTGGTGCCTACAACAAACAGGATTTATAGAAAGGATTCTCATTCAGTGTAGAGAAAAGGTTACTCAAGTTAATCTTTGAGTATGGAAAAAGATACAGCTACATTGTAAGAATATGCTTTAAAATTCTTCTCTTATGTAGAGATTTCTCTTAATTCTACTGAAGGGACAAGCATCTAGTAAGAAATTCTAAAGAAAGAAGCAACTGTATTGAATGAATTTGTGTTTCTACCATACATTAGCATTTAGGAAAAATACTGTAACTGTGTTTGGAAAGCTTCCCTTTCCTTCTCAGTGGTCCCAGTAGGACATCTGTTCTATTGGGAAAAAAAAAAAAAAAAAAAAAAAAAAAAAAAAAAAAAAACCAAGGCTGTGAGGAACACAGCGATTTAGACAAAGCTCAGGCTGTAGTTTTCAAGGATTATTGGTATGAACCTGTATTCTTCCTTATAACTCTGTTCTTCAGGTCTTGATAATTTGAAACTGAAATAAATGGAACTTATTCATTTAAATGCAAATCTTTATAAAGAATATGAAGAAATGTACAAAATGACCACAGATGTTCAAATCATTTTATAACTTAATATTAAATTAAATCCCCAATCCCTGCAATGTAACAACATTTTTTTCATTAAATTTGAAGAAATTGCTTTTTAAAAGTCTCTTTCTTAATTTCTCAATAAGTTATTGCTTATATTGGGACTAGAAGCATAGCAAAGAAAATATAAATAGGAAGACTGAGACCAGGAGACTTTATAAACATAATGGGGCAGAAGAGTTAAATTAGGAATATCCCAGTAATGAGAATGGGGGAGGAGAGAAGGGATTTAGACAATTACTTTAGGCACAAAGGAAATTTTTCTTTTAAATAAGCAATAGGTATCACAGAAATCTAACAATACAGAACAAACAGAGCTGTAGATATTAATAACAAGCAAGAGTCTAGTGTAATAGACTAGTATACTGGACACAGAGACAGGAACAACTGATTTAAAAACCCTGGTTTTGACCTCAGTTAGCTCTCAAATCTCAGTTAAGATCCTTCACCACTTTGAGCTTCAGTTTCCTCATTAATAAAATGGGGCTATTGTTACTTATAATATGAATCTTTCAGAATTGTTGTTGGAAAACATGATCTGTAACCTGCAAAAAGTATTTTTCAAACTTTAAAATTCCATATGTGTGTCAGTTATAATTACAAGGTTACTTCACAAAAACTTCTTCATTCCTTTTCAGCAAACTAAAGTTGTATACAAATGACAGCAAATACTTTATAGTTTAATTTGTGAGTGCTACAAGATGAAAACTGCTGCAACTTGAGAACTGCTTTGCCTTACTTACATTGTCAGAGAAAATCTTTTCTCAATAATGCAGAACTTAAGATTTTGTGCTGGAAATTGAAATTTGTCTATATTTTTATGAATTAAAAATGATATTCATCTGTGCTGTAGTTATTAGGTAGCATGCGAAATGACATGTCACTTAAAATAATCAGTTGGTAAAATATAATAATTTAACTTAACTATAAAAATGATACAAACAAAATTATCTCTAAATTAAGGGTGGCAATAGTGGAATATTAGTCTGAAAGGTAAAGTTTATATGTAAGAACACTTTAATTCTGATGTTATTAGGAAAAATATTATTTACTTTTGTCTTATTCTGGCAATTATAAGCACGTTATTTCCATTTGATATAGTTTTATACCATATGGATGTGGAGTTAAAGCAGTATATTAATGGAATTTGAGTTTGTGCCCTGAAAATGGGCTATTGACGGATAAATGTACTGTTAAATGTAATGGTTTATCTTTATTTTAAACCAATATTGAAGCCCACACACATATTCCATCAAAATTGTAACTATCAAATATCTTTTAAAATGTGAAATGTGATTTTAAAGCTGATTGATTTCAATAGTGCTGCCTGAGTTGGTATCATTTAGTCATGCGACACAAAGACATTTGAGTCATTCTGGGTTAAAGGGAAATTTAGAAGGAATCTCTAAATGCAAATCCCTCTTTCTTCTTGGTTGCAATTTAAAAATCCTTATTGCTTAAGGAAAAGTATAATAATATGAGCATACAATATACATATACTTGTATGTATATTTGCATATATGTATTTATATATGCACACACATATACACACATATATGTCTATATATTATCAATCAATTTATTTATACACACATATATGTCTATATATATATAAAAGTTGGTTTCAAGAAAGAATTGTGAAAAGGGAATATATTAATAAAAAGTTACAATATGCTAACAATCCACTTAATTCAACTCTTTTCAGGAACAGAGTATCATTTTTTAAAAAAGTATTTGAATATCCAAACTTTGGCTCCCAAGTTAAATGAGATGATATGAGTGAAACACTTGCAAAATCATGAAGTTCTATGTATATTAATTATTATTATCATTATAAATAATTATAAAGGCAGTTTATGCTTCATTAAAAGCATTGTTTGAAATAAACTAATGCTTCTGACTTAGCAGAATTCAACATATCATGTTAGTTGTAGTATTACCCAGGAACCTCCTTAAGAATTTAGCCCTTCATCTCTCTACCACTCTGCTTTCTTTTTTTTTCCATTAATGGATTGTTTGGGGGCTTCCCTTTGGGAGAAGGAACACAGGTTGTTCAACCTTCATTCCTCTGTTATTTGTATTTCTGACTTCCCATGCTTTAATACTTTGCCCCTAAGCATGTATCTTAAATCTCTCCCACTTATGCTAGGAACCAGTTATATAAAGAGAGAACTTACACTCCACTAAGTGAAAAAGATGTATACACATTGATTATAAGGAAAAAAAAAAATAAAGAGGCAAGAATGCTAAAGTTATGGAGTTGAGAGAGGTAGGTCAAGGACAGCTTCATTGGAAATACTACTTAAAGTTTTCCTTGAACCACAGCTAAGGATTATGAGAGATATAGATGGCTTGTGTAATAAATAGAATAGATGTAAGAAACTGGCGTACTGAAATCGGAGATAAGCTATTAGTCCATTTTGGCTGTAAGACAGGTTTTATGGGGGAGGGGTTCATATGAGTTAAGTCTAGAAAGACAGATTTTAGATGATGAAGGATCTTAAAGGTCAGGCAATTGCAGTTTATTCTATAGACATTTTTGACCCTTAGAAGGTTACTGATCACAGGTATACCACAGTCATATCTATGTGTTAATAAGATTATTTCTATAACTATGTGGAATAAAGAAAAGAGGGATCAGATTCATGGGAGAATATATAAATATATATTTATAATATAGAATATAGAATAAAAATATTCTCTCTCTCTCTCTGTCTCTCTCTCTGTCTCTCTCTCTCTCTCTCTCTCTAGATGTTGGAATCCTTACTAACTGCTAAGTAATTAGAGTTGATCTAATCTTACAAGAAGTTGTTTTGGCCAGAACCTGAAACAAGGTACTAAGTAGAACTAATCAAGACAAGGCTTGTGTTCCCACCTTTACTCATTGGACTCCACAAGTATGCTAGCTTCACAAAGTACACTTTCTAACTTCAAGAGAGTTCACACCTCCCTTAAAGTCATTGGGCCAGAGAGCACTATGGGAGAAAACCCATAATCCCATTCTCTCAGAAGAGGCAGATAAAAAGCCAGCGATGAAGGATCTATGGCAGAATACCTTTTTTCCTCTTGGCTGGCTGATCGCGCTAGACTCGAGAGAAACGACTCTGCTGCAGAGAACACTTTTGGGATTTCAGTGGAGCTACGCCAGAAGCCCTCTCTCCGCGGCAAGTTGGTGCTGGGCTCCCCAGAAGGAGATAAGAGAGATCTTCCATCTCTGTTGGAGGCAGAAGAAGGCAGAGGCAGAGGCTGAAGGACAGAACCTTTGGATTTGGAGACATCCGAAGGGCTCTAAGCCTCTAAACCGGCTGTGCTCTGAGAACAAACTCCAACATTTGAACTCTTAACATCTATATATATATATATATGAGATATATATATATATATATAGAGAGAGAGAGAGAGAGAGAGAGAGAGAGAGAGAGAGACAGAGAGAGAGAGAGAGAGAGCACATAAAGGGACTTCTGATTCCAACTCCCTAAATTTACACATAAGAAACTGTGGCTAAGAAAGATTAAGATATTGGTCATACAATTTATACAAAAAGTGTCTAAGACAGAATTTGAACTTGGGTTTTCTTGATACAAAGTACAGTGCCCAATTTGCTTCTCCAAGAGTTAAAAAGCCATTTTAATAGTTCAGGAGAAAAGTAATGATATCTGAACTAAGGTGCTGATTAAGTAAATGAAGGAAGAAAAAAGTTCAGAACAATTTGGAGGTAAAATTGACAAGATTTAGAATGGATATGTTGGGAAAAGGAGAATGATATTTAGGAGGAAAGGATTGGTGATAACTGATATTTTAAAAAGGAATTTTAGATCATCAAACTGTCCTTTCAAAATTTCTATTTTTTCAGAATTTTAGCATTTTATAGCATATAGTAAAATTTATGCTCTCTAGTTTATTGAACTCTGGGTTAATGAATTCTGATTTCCCCTCCTCAGTTCTTCCTGATCTCATCTATTTCATTGATCTATTTTGATAATTATTGCTTCCTAGTGAGTGGAATAAGGAAATTGTGAAAGCTTTCCCACACATAATTTAGTGTAGATAGTACATAAAATGGAGATAGTGATCTAAAATTTAGCAAGCCCTACTTGAGCCTTGGCATATGGGCCTAAATTTCATATTCCTCTAAAACATGTAATCTAGGGAAATCAGGTGGTTACCTGCTTTCCTCCCTTATTCCAATAACAGCCATCCTAATACTAGAACTCCAATATAAGGTAACTTAATGACTTCTGGGCTAGGACTGTGTAAGAGATGTTTCATTATTCATGGCTAGAGTGTGAGGCTGCCCCACTCTGACCAATCAGAGTGGAGGTCTAGCCCTTAGGGTGTTTCTTAGACTTGTTTATCTTAGGGTATAAAACCTCCTGCTTGCCTTCTTAACCTGCCTCTTGTCTTTACCAATCCTTTTTGGTGGTCAGAGATGGCCAATTCTCACAAAGCTTGATCAAATAAATGCTTCTTTCTACATTGAGAAAACTGTGTTTAATTGAGTAGGTAGTTTTCTGACCCATATTTTAGCTTAATTTGATGTCTTGAAGTGCTACTTTTTTTTTCATTATTTCCCTTGAGAATCTAGACCTTTTTAATCTCCTTCAAACAAACTGTTACTATTCTGTAAGATTTTTAAAATATCCTCTTAATATATAGGACTAAATATTTAAATTATTATAAGTCATTGCATATTTTTATCAACAAACCCACCAATTTTTATCAATAGTTCACCAATAAGCAGTAGATATCTCTAGTTATTAAATTATTTCTTTGTTTCTTTAAAACATTATTATTTATGCTTTTTAATCAAAATTATTCTTGATTTTCATTTCCCATTCCTTGATTCTTTCCTGTTTTCTAGTTCATAAATACCTAAAGTAGACTTCTGAATTTTAAGAGGTTAATCTGTAAGAAGGTAATCTTATCAATTCTCTTGGGTTCAACTATTGGCTCTATGCAGATGACTTCCAAATCTACATGAATAGAACTCACTTCTTTCTGGAGCTCTAGGCCCACATGTGAAACTGGTTCATGGAAATCTATCCCTCAATTTCCCAGAAGAATTTCAAACTGAAGTATTAAAAAATAAAATATATTATCTTCCTCCTTTAATCTAATGTATTTATTTCTTATTACTGTTCTTCCACTTACTGAAATTTACAACTTTGCAATTCTCTATTTTCCATTTTCTATATTTACTCAGATATTGTCTTTTTGATTATAAGAAAAATGTGAAATATATAGCAAAATTCACTGTATAAACATTATTATTACTTTCTCAGTGATCATTTACAATTTTCTTTCTCCTGTTCACACAGAAAGCACCCTGGTTCAGATTTTTATGATTACCTTTCTAATTGGTAATCCTGTTACTTCAGACTTTTCCCTATCTAATCCATTCTCTGCCAAACCATATATTGAAAGTAAAGATTTCAGCAGCATACTCTCTTCCTCAAGAAGATTCAGATGTGCCTTATTGTTTCAAAAATAAAATGCAAACTCTGCTGTTTGGCATCCATAACTCTTCACAACCTGATTCCAATCCTATCTTTCCCGGGAGATGTGGTTTATTTGTACATAGATGTCAAATGTTGTCTTGGTCTTTAGACTATTAATTCCTTGAGATCAGGGACTATATTTACCTTTTTATGTAATGCCACTTCTTAGTACAATGCTTGGAACGTAGGGAGTACTTAATGTATATCTAATGACTTCTTTATATTATAGAAAAAATTGCCTACTTTAGTTCTGCCATATAAAACTTACATTTCCTGATTTTATATTTTTTCTATAAACTATTCCTCAAACTTGGAATTTTTTTCTCTTCTACATTCCTCCAAATCTCTAACTTTCTTAAACTTCAATTCAAGTACCATCTGACATATGAGGCCTTTTGTAAATCCCTTCATTTACCTCTCTCTTACCTTACAAAAGTTAGCTTTTATTTATTTTTTTTTCTGCATTCACCTTACTTTCTTCCAGTAAAACATAAAACTTCTTGAATGCTAGGAGTAATAGGTTTTTGTACTTTACCTTCCTTCAATTTCCCATTCTTTCCACTACAAAAAGAGCTGCTATAAATATTTTTATACATATAGGTATCCTTTTTCTAATCTTTTTGGGATATAAACCTTGTAGTTGTACTTTTTCGTTAAAATGTGTACACATATTTATACCCCTTTGGGAATAATTCCAAATTGCTAAAGGAATAAGAATTATCTTATTGTTCATTCAAATAATGCAAAAGCAAACATGAAAATGTTTGTTCATATGAGTGAATTCAAGCAAGTATGTTAATCAGATTTATATCTGTACAAATCTGATTTCTACTTTATATTACTTTCTAAAGCATTCACTCTACTTTGCTAGTTTTACCTTCATCTAACATAATTCACATATTAACTATTTTATAAAAAGGGAATAGTGAAAAGGAATAGGATAAATATGTTATTTGGTGGGAAGAATAAGGCCTGCCTCTCATTTATACTTGCAGTGTTATCTTTCATAAGTAATTTTTCTTTCATTATTCTAGGTCAGGGCTTTTTAATCCTCCCCCCATCCCCTGCACTGGCAGTGTTTAGGCTTTGCAGTGAAAAGTATACATGTGTGTTCAGAACCAAGGCTGCAGTGAAGTCTTGCAATGTAACATGGGCAAATACTGCTAGAAACACTTCAAATGGGTTACAGATTTGATTTTGAGTTAATCTTTAGTCATTGAATCCAGAAAACTTTTATTGCAAGATCTCCACATTCAGTTAAGTGACCTCATAATCATAATCCACAGTTTAACAAACTTTGCTTTAGGCAATTTTCTAAAAGCATAAAGATATAAGTAGGCTCTCTGTATCTATGGAGGAAGATTCTACAATGGAATTTCCTCATGCTGATGAAATTTCCAACCTACTTTTTAAAGAAAATGGAACCACAGGAAGACCTTGACAACAAGAAGTTGTAAAAATTTGTTTTCAGAGGATTCTAGGAAGATGACAAAGGAGCTCAGAAAATTCCAAGCTCTCCAGCTTTTCTCCACAGGCAAGACATAATTGTGCTTCAGGGTGATAGTACAATGGTTAAAAACAAATAAGACTTAGAGCAGAACAATGGTGGTCCTACTGGGACAATCTGAAGATAACAGAAAGAAGTTTTGTCCATCGTGAAATGTAAAAATTTCCAGGTTAATTTTGCTGTAACAACAAGTGACAACTCCTAAGGTTAGTTAGGTTTAGAGCTTGGCCCCAGAAATAAAAAATTTTATCTCTAAGACAGTGCTGGGACTCAGGTGTCTGAGTTGGAGTTACTTTGGGCTTATGAAACACTAAGTTCATCTTCAGAGGATACTGAAACAAAAAGAGCTTTTTCTTCCTAAAGAATAATATCAAATGGTCATGGATTCAAAAAGAATTCATAGAAGTAAAAAAAAAAAAAGACTAAAAATCAAATGAGCTAGATTTAAGAAAAAACTAAATAAGTAAATAAAATAAGAACGATCAACAACAACTAAAAAAAAAAAAAAAAAAACAAGCAATGGGGAAAAAGTCAACCAAATAGAAAAGGAGAACCAGAATCTCAAAGAAGAAAGTGACTCCTTGAAAACTAGAATTGGGCAATAGGAAGCTAGTTAATTAATAAGAGGCCAAGAAATAATAAATTATTAAAAAATGAATAAACAGAAGATAATGTGATGTATCTCTTAAGGAAAAAAATAACAAAACAAAACAACAGATCTGGAGAACATCAAGAGAAGAAAACATAAGAATAACTGGTCTATCTGAAAGCTACAAATCAAAAAAAAAAGAAGAAGAAGAAGAAGAAGAAGAAGAAGAAGAAGAAGAAGAAGAAGAAGAAGAAGAAGAAGAAGAAGAAGAAGAAGGAGAAGAAGAAAGAGAATTGATTCAAAGTGTTAGAACAAAAGGGGAAAGTAGAAATGGAGGGGAAATCATTGAATGACTACCTGAAAGAGGTCCTACAAAGATATCACACAGGAACTTCATAGCTAAATTGCAAAAACTCCAGATGAAATAGAACATGTTATGAGCAATAAGAAGAAAAAATAATTCAAATACAGTGGAGCCACAATTACAATAACTCAACAGTTAACAGCAGCTATGTTATGAAACCACAGGTTTTGGAACTTAAATAAAGAGTAGAAGAACTAGGACTGCACCCAAACTATTTTGCCCAACAAAGATAAGCTTAATCCTGAATGGAAAAAAATAGAAATTTAATGAATTGTCAGAGTTTTGGGTTTTATTACAAAAAGAAGTTAATTTAATAAAATATTAGATATATGAGATCCAAGAGAAATATAACAAATTTCAAAGATAAATTTATTTCTAATTTTTTTTTTATTAATTGATTAATTTTGGTCATGCATATAAATTCATTTTATATATCTTTATGAATCACATTTCAAAAATAACACAGAAAAGAAAAATAAAACAGAAGAAAAAGGGGGGAAAAAAGTTAACATAGCATGTATTGATTTACATTCAGTCTCCATAGTTCTCTCTCAATGCAGATAGTATTTTCCATCCAAAAGTTATTGGTATTACCTTGGATCCCTGAATAACTGAAAAGAACCAAATCTGTCATAATTGATCATCTCACAATCTTGCTGATACTGTGTACAATACATTCCTGCTTCTGCTTGTTTTACTCAGAATCAATTCAGGTAAATTTTTTCAGGCCTTTCTAAAATAGAACAATAATATTCCATTGCATTCATATACCATAACTTATTCAGTCATTCCCCTATTGATGGGCATTTATACATTTTCCAATTCTGTGCCACCAGAAAAAGAGTTGCTACAAATATTTTTGCACAAGTGGGTCCTTTTTGATTTTGTTGGCATACAGACCCAGCAATGGCATTGCTGAATCAAAGGGAATGCAAAGTTTTATAGCCCTGTGGACATAATTCAAAATTACTCTCCAGAATAGTTGGATCATTTCACAATTCCAGTACAAATGTATAGTGTCCCAGTTTTCCCACATCCCCTCCAACTTTCCTATCATCTTAGCCAATCTGAGAGGTATGATGTAATACCTCAGAGCTATTTTAGTTCATACTTTGTAATGGGCTGAGGCTTGAGTTGATGCACTGAGGTCCCAAGCACGTGAGGCTAAATAGTAATTGGACCATACTCTATTAATATATATGCTTGGAGAAAGAATGGCCCCCGCCCACTCTTTGTGTAAGGCCTGATGTGTTGTATAGGAAATGACAATTTTGGTGGGTGAAGGCAAGGGAGTGGAAAGAAAGACTGCTGGCTGACATCTTGTTGCAGCTGCACACATTGCTATCATGACCCCCCTTCACCTTCGATCCTTCTTCACTTTCACTAAGAATAAAGATAGACAATTTTCCCCTAACCTGAATTCCTGACTCTGGCTGATTTTAAATACGCAGTCATCACATTTGGTGCCCAAGCGTGGGAAACAAGGACCCTATTTTCACTGAAGAAGTCTCCAGTGACCAGGAACTTAGGTGAGTATAATAGACAAACAGGGAACTTATTTACTTAAAGACTAAACTAGTAACCTTTTTTGGCTGAAATGGGACAGATCCTAGCTAAAGATTCTCCATCCCCCACCTCAATCTTCCCCCCCCCCCCACCCCCATCCCTACCCAGGAGTGATGCTATAGAAAGCCTGCTTAAGCTGATAGAAGATCAAGGGCTACTTATAACTTGGGAACAGACTGCTAGACTTCTTGGTACATTAAAATGCACCTCCCCTTGGTTCTTAGAGGAAGAGCAAATCTCTCCAGATAATTGGGCATTGATTGGTCAACAGCTCTCCACATATTACAATGAAAATGGTCCTCTTTCAATTTCCATTGAGGCATTCTATTTATACAATATAATACAGTTGGCCTTAAGAGATAGGATAAGTTATAGAAGAAAGAATAGGAATACCCAAATGGGGAAGCCTGAGATAAAGGAAGAAGACAAAGAACAGATTATTGTCCATATCCCCACAGGGCATGGAGACTTAAGTGAGGCTCAAGGGTGTGGTGAATCTGAGGCAGCTTCATCCTCACCTAAGGAGCTTTATGGGCTACATCAGCTTATAGTAAGAGGTTATTACAGAATTTGACTTTTGAAATCTTGACCCCTAATGACTGGAAATCTATGGTATGCCTAGAACCTGGACAAAACTACTTGTGGCTTTCTGAATATAGTGAGCTCTGTAGGATACAAGCCCAACAAAATAGTCAAAGTGGAGTTCATGCTGCAATCACCTATGACCTACTAACAGGTGTAGGTTCCTATGCAGATGTCACAGTACAGATTAATTATTCCATAGCAGCATATGAGCAAATTGCTGCTAATGCTATCAAAGTGTGGGCTTCTCTCCACAATAAAGATGACAAGGGAGAAGCCTTCACAAAAATAACACAAGGGCCGAATGAACCCTTTGCTGACTTTTTGGGATGTTTGCAGACAGCTATCTGTCTAATAATACTAATTATTATTAATTAGATACTATTATCTAATAGTACTAGAACTATTACTAATAGTAATAACTATTACTAATGGGGAACTAATGGGGAACTAATGGGGAAAATGTAGTAACATACATTTTGATAAGGCAACTTGCTAAGGAAAATGATAATGAGGTTTGCAGAAGAATTATACTAGGACTGCACAAGGATACTCCTTTAGAGGAGATCATAAGGCGCTGTGCCACAATGGGCATAAATGCTTATTATATCCAAACTATGATGAATATGGAAAGACAGGGTCCTTCTTGGCAAAGGAATTCTAGAGAAGTGCATAGATGCTTTCAGTGTGGAAAAGTTGGATATTTGAGAGCTCATTGTAGATATGGAGATAGAGTGAGAAGACAGGGTGAGAGAATAAAACTCAAAACCCCATGTCCAAAATGAAACTGAAGCTTTCAGTGGGCCCTCTGAATGTAGATTGACCTTGAGAAATGAGAGTTGGGGCCCAGCTCCAAGGTATCAATCAAAAGATAGGTGGGGCATGATAGCAACTGAGGTTACACCCAGAAAGTCTTTAGAAATTCAGGACGCTGATATCATCAACCAACAGAAAAGTAATCAGGATTACAGTTGGGGAGGTTACAGGCCTTTGAACACAACAGGGCAGTGTCCAGTGCAAACAGCTCCACTATCTTTAGATAATCACCAGGTGATGTGGAGAGATCCAGAAAGTGGTAAATAGAAGGGAATTAGATAGGCTAACTGCTTGGGGAAGTGGGTTTGCTTGTATTTTTATAGGAGGAGAAGGAATCAGATGGGTGCCAATGAGCCGTATTCACCTTGTCCATCGCAGAGAGACAGAGCAGACCCTTGAAACAAAGGAGAGGACCCAAGAAATATTGGGTGGTTCTGTTGCTGATTGTGCTCATTATTGAAAGAGCGTAGCAGTTATGGCGTTTGACTCATGGACATAGAAAATTGTTGGACTTCAAAATCCTCAAGAATCACTGGACTCTCTGAGAAATGATAAGATTTTTGTAGAACTTGAAAACCCTCAAGAATCGTTGGATTTTCTGAGACATAAGACTTGAAAGCCCTCAGGAATCATTGGATTTTCTGAGAAATGATAAGACTGTTACAGGACTTCAAAATCTGCTGGAATCATTGGATTCTCTAACACATAAAAAGACTTTTGCAGGGCTTCAAAAACTTGGGGGGATCATTGGATTCCCTGACTTGTGAAGCAATGGATAATAGATTGGTTTTGGACTATCTCTTGGCTACTGAAGAGGTGTATGTGTGACTGCTGTTTACATATCCTCCTTCTAGGACTTCTGGCAATCTTTTACAACACCATGTTGATTTATATTGTTGTTATACCATTACTTGCATGTACAATTCATCTTTGTTACACCACATCAAGCCTGCACTGACTGTGGGGAGAGTCATCACTAATAGCCTCTGCATTATTACTGTGTGCTTGTGTAATACCTCACATGCTGATAAGTTTGTGCATAATAAGACCCTTCAGCTCAGAAACCCGCTAGCAACCCCCACTTCTCTTTGGTGCTTTTCATCTCCCTTCCTGAGTTGTCAGGGAGGGTATGATTATCTCCTTTTTAGTGCTTTCACCTACCTTCCTGAGAAGTCAGGGGGGTCGTGATCACCTCCCCTTGGGGGCTCTGACCTCCCTGAGGAGTTAGTGATGGCATGACCACCTATGTTCTAAAACAAAAGAAAGTGGAAGATGTAATGGGCTGAGGCTCGAGTTAATGCACTGAGGTCTCAAGCACGTGAGGCTAAATAGTAATTGGACCATACTCTATTAATATATATGCTTGGAGAAAGAATTGTCCCTGCCCACTCTTTGTGCAAGTCCTGATGTGTTGTATAGGAAATGACAATTTTGGTGGATAGAAGCAAGGGGGCAGAGAAGGAAGCAGAAAGAGAGACTGCTGGCTGGCGTCTTGTTGCAGCTGCACACATTGCTATCATGACTCCCCTTTACCTCTGATTGCCCTTCACCTACAATTCCCCTTCACCTTCAAGCCTTCTTCACTTTCACTAAGAATAATGATTGACAATTTTCCCCTAACCTGAATTCCTTACTCCCGCTGATTTTAAATAGTGGTCATCACAATACTTCTCTAATTAGTAGTGATTTAGAGCATTTTTCATGACTATAGATGGCTTTAATTTCTTTATCTGAACAGGCTATAGAATTCCCCCCCCCCAGTTTTGTGCTTCCTTTCTAACCTTAGCTGCATTGGTTTTGTTTGTGCAAACCCTTTTTAATTTAGTGTAATCAAAGTTGTCCATTTCACATTTCATAATGTTCCCTACTTTTTTTTTTTTTTGGTCATAAATTCTTCCCTTCTCTTGCGCTCTTAATGTGCTTATAGCATTACTCTTTAGACCTAAATCATATACCTATTTTGATCTTACTTTGGTATGGGTTGTAAAATATAGGTCTATGGTGTTTCTGATATATTATTTTCCAGTTTTGTTTGTTTGTTTGTTTGTTTGTTTGTTTTGTGTGTGAAATAGTGAATTCTTATCCCAGAATTTGAAGTTGTGGGGTTACCAAATATTAAATTATTATAGTCATTGATGATTATGGTGTCATGTGTATCTAATCTATTGTATTTCTTAGCGGTACCATTTATTTTTGATAACTGATGTTTTATAACAGAATTTTTGGTCTCATACTGCTAGCTTACCATTCTTTATATTTTTTCCTTTTATTCCCTTGATAATCTTCAGTTTTTGTTCTTTCAGATGAATTTTGTTATTTTTTTCTAGCTCTAAAAAAATCATTTTTTGGTGTTTTGATTGATATGGAACTGAACAACTAGACCAAACTAAGTAGAATTGTCATTTTTATTGTATTAGCTCAAGATAACTATGAGCAACTGATATTTTTTCTAATTGTTTAGATCTGACTTTATTTGTGTAAAAAGTGTTTTGGACTTTTGTTCATATAGTCCCTGGGTTTGTTTTGGCAGGTAGACATCAAAATATTTTATTTCATTTACAATTATTTTAGATGGGATTTCTTTCTGTCTCTTACTGTTAGACATTGTTAATGCCATGCATAAATGTTGATGATTTGTGTGGGTTTGTTTTACATTCTGAAAAACTTTCCTAAAGCTGTTAATTGTTTCAAGTAGGTTTTGAATGATTTTCTAGGATTCATTAAGTATATCAACATATCATCTGCAAAGAGTGATATTTTAATCTCCTCATTGCCTACTCTAATTTCTTTTTCTTTTCTTATTGCTAAAGCCAACATTTCTAGTACAATATTGAATAATAGTGATGATAATGGGCATCTTTGTTTCACCACTGATATTATTAGAAATGTTTCCTGCTTCTCCCCCTTACAAATAATGCTCGTTGTTGTTGTTAGATAGATGCTGCTTATCATTTCAATGAAAACTCCCTTCATCTCTGTGCTCTCTAGTGTTTCTATTAGGATTAGATTCTGTATTTTGTCAAAAGATTTTTCTGCATCATTTGAGATTATCATATGATATGGTTAATCATGGCAACAGTTTTCCCAATATTGAACCAAATTTGTATTCCTTATATAAATCCCATTTTGTCATAGTATATGCTATCCTACTGACAAATTGTTGTATTCTCTTAGCTAATATTTAAAAATTTTGCATCAATATTCATTAGGGACATTGGTCTGTAATTTTTTTTTCTTTGTTTGGGCTCATCCTGCTATAGGTGTTAGTATCATATTTCTGTCATAGAAGAAATTTGTCAAGACCCTTTCTTTATCCATTTTTCCAAATAGTTACATAGTGTTGAAATTAATTGTTCTTTAAATGTTTGGTAGAATTCACTTGTAAATCCATCAGGCTCTGGAAATTTTTTTTCTTAGGGAGCTCATTAGTGGCTTGTTCAATTTCTTTTTTCTAGAATGGTGGTATTTACCTAATTTATTTCGTCTTCAATTTATTTGGGCAATTTAGATTTTTGTTAATATGCATACAATTCAATTAGATTATCAGATTTGCTGGCACAGAGTTAGGCAAAATAATTCTTAATTATATCTTTAATTTCTTCTTCATGGATAACAAGTTCACCCTTTTCATTTTTGATACTGGCCATTTGTGTGTTTTTTCTTTCTTTTTTCTAATGAAATTAACTAAATGTTTTTCTATTTTGTTTGTTTTAATATAAATTCAACTCTTAGTTTTATTAATAGTGTAATAGTTTTCTTCATTTCAATTTTGTTAATCTCTCCTTTGATTTTCAGAATTTCTAACTTGCTATTTAATTGTTCTTCTTATTTTCTACATTTTTTTAGTTGCCCAATTCATTGACCTCTTCGTTTTGTGTTTTATTCATTTAACTATTTACAGATATAAAATTTCTCTTAAGCACTTTGGCTGCGTTTCATAAGTTTTGGTATGTTGTCTCATTATTTTCATCCTCTTGGATTGTTTCTGTTTTATTGTTTGACCTACTCATTCTTTAGAATAAGATTATATAATTTTCAATTGGTTGTTAGTCACTCTTTATGCCTCCTTTTTGAATATAAATTTTATTTCATTGTCATCTGGAAAATATGAAATTTTATTCTGAAGTTTTAATGCCCTTATATATGACCTTCAGGTAGATCAATAATTTTTGAAGTGTCTGCCCTGGATCTTTTTTTTCAAGTTGGTTATTTTTTCATAAAGTTATTCCACATTTTCTTCCCATTTTCATCCTTTTTTATAATGCCTTATAAAGACATTAGCTTTCATTTACCTGGTGCTAGTTTTTAATGTGGTATCTTTTCCAGTTAGTTTTCATATCTTTTTCTGTTTGATTAATTCTACTTTTCAAAGTGTTGTTTTCTTCAGGGGATTTTTTTTTTGCATTAGGTCACTTGCATTTGCATTTTGCATTTGATCAAATCATTCTTTTCTGTTTTTTGCTCATTTTCTTTCTCTTCTCCCCGTTTTGTGACTAGTATGGTCAAGCTCTGTTCCTGGGGTGCGAGGGTCACTGACCCTAGAGATGCACAATGCATCTCTGAAACTTGGTTTTGAACACAAGAATCTCTTGTTTTTGATGTCGTATTTACAGGAGGGCATAACTCTATGTGCTCTTGCCAGGAAACAGCCTGGTTTGGCTCTGGTCTGGCAATTTACCTTGTGTTCTGATTCTTCCCCACTGATCTGCTTAGCTACTAATCCAGGACAGAGGGTATCAGTTGTTGATCTGCTGTGGTTAAGTCTCTCTCAGAAGCTTTCCTGGACACAGTCTGAGCTGGGTTGAACAACCCTTTCACTTCAGTGAAACTGACCTTTCTTGAAGTCCTTCTGTTCTATTTTGAGCTTTAGAGTAGTTTCATTCTGTCAGTCATTCTGTCAAGTGGTTTGCTTTCATGTGATTTTTAAGGGAAACTGGGAAAGCTCAGGTAGTTTCCTTGCTTCACTCTGCCATCTTGGTTCTACTCCCAGAACTCAAAGATTAATTCCAAGGAACTTAATAAGTACAAACTGTTTATGCTTTATATGTAGAAATGTTAACCATATGTCTAACATTGTCATTAGTAAGTAGGTAGTACCATGAATTGATGCTAAGTGAAATAAGCAGGACCAGAAAATCATTATATACTTCAACAACAATACTATACAATGATCAATTCTGATGGATGTGGCCCTCTTCAACAATGAGATGAACCAAATCAGTTCCAATAGAGCAGTAATGAACTGAACCAGCTACACCCAGTGAAAGAACTCTGGGAGATGACTATGAACCATCACATAGAATTCCCAACCCTTCTATTTTTGTCCACCTGAGTTTTTGATTTCCTTCACAGACTAAGTGTACCCTACTTCAAAGTCTGATTCTTTTTGTACAGCAAAATAACTGTTTGGACATGTATACATATATTGTATTTAATTTACACTTTAACATATTTAACATGTATTGGTCAACCTGCCATTTGGCAGGGGGGTAGAAGGGGAGGAGGGAAAAAGTTGGAACAAAAGGTTTTGCAATTGTCAATGCTGAAAAATTACCCATGCATATATCTTGTAAATAAAAAGCTATAATAAAAAAAATAAATAGGAAAAAAAAAGATTTGGGTAACACTGAGTCTTATGTGATTCTAAAAAGCAAAACCATGTAGGAAAAGGTAAAAAGGGTAATTAGGTAATATTAATGAGATGCCAGAGTAAGAACTCATACAGGGGATGGGGAGGTGGGGTGGTAGTTTTCAAATCCTACTCATATCAGGAATAAATTAAGCAGAGAACAATACATATAATCTTAAAAGGTATAAAACTCTTCTAAATTTATTAAGCTATTATAGGGAGAAAGAATAGAATAAAGGAGGTATATAAAATGGCATGGATTAATGGGAATTAGATTAAGTTATGTAGATTAATTAGAATGAGATTGACTGTGCCAGCATTCTTGTAAAGTGAAATTCTTCCATTCTACTAAACCCTATTTGGCTTTCTCCAAGAAACTCTTTCTGGTCCTTTTAGCTTTCAGTAATTTCCCCCTCCTTCAATCTCTTAAAATACTTTGTAATTCTGTTTTCTTCTTACTGGAATAGAGAGTAGAGACTGGACCTGTGATCTTGCTGGTTTAAGGTACTCTTAGCTAAGAGAATTTCCTCTACAAATTTATAACAGTATTTTATTATTTATAGTCTTAGAGAATACCCTACACCAGTGAGAAGTTAAGTGATTCACCTCACATCACACACCTAGTATGTGTTTGATGTAAGATTTGAATCCAGGTTTTCCTAATTCTAAGGCTCTTTATTCACCATTTCTCTCTTTTGTAAATTTGTTCTGTATTTATTTGTACACTTGTTTTATTTGGTGCCCATTGAAATTTCTTGAGGATAAATTTAATGTTTTGGTCATTCTTAGATCAGCTAATGACTAACACACTGCACATGCAAAATTGGCTTTTAACAATATGTTTTCTTGAACTGACTTAAACCTAAACCCAATGGAAACTATTATTAGCTCTCTCTGTATCTCTGTCTGTCTCTCTCTGTATGTCCATCTGTCTGTGTATATGTGTTTCTTTCTGTCTCTCTATTTCTACCTTTTATTGTCTCTGTCTCTCTGTCCATCTGTGTCTCATTCTTTCCCTATCTCCTCTCTTTCTATCTTGAACAAGAATGCATACTATAATTTTTACTAAGTCATCATCTTCTTTGAAGCTAAATATTACTTTTTTGGGCATGAAGCCCAACTACTAATAGACACTAATTACTAGGAAGCTAACGATTGACTCTAATTCTGAGCCCTTCTTATAATAATAATCTGCTATAGGCAATGGTGCAGAAGATGATTATTTGTAAATTCAGAGAGCCAGAGAAGGAGTAAAATCTCAATCAAGGAAAAAATGAGCCCTACCATTGTTTGATGAAAGAAAATAAACTACAGTGAGATGAATTAGACCTTGTTAACTATATCTTGCACTTTAAGCGGCTCCAGAACTATTATTGTAAAAGCTGATCACATTAAGTGTGTCTTTTACAGGCCCTCATTTTGTTCACTTAAGCAAATTCTTCTGGAAGGATGGGACATTACAAGAAAATTGATCATCTTATCTGAATGGGAATAATGGAGAAAATGCAACCATTACTCAGCACCAGGCAGTGTACTAAGCATTTTACAAATACTATGCTGATTGATTCTATGAGGTCAGTGCTATTATTAACCCGATTTTACTGTTGAGAATATTTAAATAGAGACTAAGTGACTTGCCCAAAGTCACACTGCTAATAAAAATCTGAGATTACATTTCTGTTTATCTCTTCCTTACTCCAGGCTCAATAATTTCCATTCACTGTCATCAAGCTACAGAATTCATTAATATATGTCTTTCCATAGCCCCTTCAGCATTTATCATTTTCCTTTTCTATCAACTTTGTTATTCTAAGAAATTTGCAATAGAAGCTCAGAGTTGCTTAATTTTCATTTCCAAAATATTAGCTATTTGGAGCAATTTTTTTCATATGGCTATTCATAGTTTAGATTGCTTTCACTAAAACTGCTTGTTCACATCCTTTTAGCATTTATCATTTGAATCAGTTCCCTACAATTCTTAAAAATAAGAACTTTATTAATGAAACTTCCTGCCAAGATCTGTTTTCTTAGTTTACTGTTTACACTTTAATCTTAGCTGTATTCAATCAACATTCTTATATCTAACTTAATTTTATTGTTTCTAAGCAAATCCTTTTCTCCTTCTCACCTTTAGTGGTCAACAAAACAAATTTCCACATTGATCACATGCACACACGTGTGTGTGTGTGTGTGTGTGTGTATGTGTATGTGTGTGTGTGTGTATCTCACATATTTCCCTATTGACCAAACACACATCTCTATATATCTCTATCACAAATATGTTTCAATATGTATGAATATCTATACATATATATATATATATATATACACATATATATATATATGCATATATAGGTTGTGTATATATGTACATATGTGTATATATATATATATATATATGTGTGTGTGTGTGTGTGTGTGTGTATACACACACACACACACACACACACACACACACATTTCAGGGCATCATCTCTATTTCAGAGTTTGGGTAGAATATTTCATCAAAAGATCTTTAGATTTTTGTTTGGTCATTGTGTTGATCAGGTTCTTATGCCCTCTGATAAAGTGAAAGGGAATGAGAAAGAAGGTGATTTCTAAAAATCAGTGCTATAGTTTTATACTTCTCTGTCCCTCTTCTCTTTGGATTTCCCAGAATTTAATCACAGCTTCTTATCCTTTTTGCAGGCTGAAGATTTTAAATAAAATGTTCCTAGGACTTTTTTTGGTTGTTTGATTTTTATTTTCTTTTGTTTTCAGAAAGAGACTAATGGATTTTTATTTGCTATTTTTACTTATCCCTAAGAACTATGAGTAATTTTCCTTTATAATTTCATGAAACATGCTATCTAGGATAGTTGCTTTGATTTTGCTTATTTGCTTTTCTGGCCATGGCTTACCAGTAGCCAACTACTTATTAAATTGCTACCCTTGGTTTCAGTTATTTTTGTGCTTTTCTTTTAATATTTTACTTTTTCTTTTAATATTTTCTATTTTCTCACAGAGTTATGAACTTTTCTTTAGTGTACTCTAACTTTGTGATTTTTATGCCACTTTGTTAAATCTTTTTCTAATTCTTTTATTCCTATTGTTCTCATTTCTTTTCATATTTTCTCTATTGTTCTCATTTCCTTTCCAACTGTTTACTCAATCATTTTAATTTCACTTAATTTTTTTTTAACTCTTCATGCATCTCTTCAAGAAATATATTTGTATTTGTTCCTAAGTTGTGCTTTTGTTTTTTGAGGTTTAGATGCTAAATGTTCTAAAGTCATTCTCTTCTTCTGGGTTCATATCATGAACATTTCTGTCACCATAATAGATCTTTATGGTAAGTCTATTTGATTTTTTCCCTCATTCTTCTAACCTTACTTCTTGACTTGACTTTGTGACAGAAGAAGATTCTGCACACTTGGTTGGTTGGTTGGATTTGATTGAGTCTTGCTTCTTTCTTAGGCCATTGAGTTTTATCTCTTTCCAGGATCTCAGGGAGACTTCAATTTGGGAAAGCTCAAGCTTGCAGTGCTTTTGTGTTTGTTCCTCACTCCTCAGTCTATATGTAGACCAGGGACCAGAGCTATATGTTGCCTTGTTGAATAAATGCAAGAATGGACATGCCAAAGTTCAATTCCAGCCCTGAAATTCTCCTGTGAATGATAAGAATTATTAACAAGTCTCATTCTCAGTGTCTTTAGAGACATACTGTTTTGTTTTGTTTTGTTTTGCTTTTATTGGACTTCTTAGTGCTTGTCTGAAGGGTGTGTATGTATATGTGTGTGTGTGTGTGTGTGTGTGTGTGTGTGTGTGTGTGTGTGTAAAACCTTTTTAGGCAGAACTTTTAGGCAACAGGTAGTGTGATAGAAAGGAGAGAGGACACGGAGTCAGGAAACCTTGAGCTTACTTTAGGTTCAGTTTTGGCTAGCTGTGTGACCCCAGACAAGTTACTTATGTCTAGTTTGTCTTAGTTTTCTCAGTTGTGAAATGAGGCTAACAATAGCACCAACTCAACAGAGATGTTATGAAGATAAAACAAAATAATAATTGCATTTTTTTAAAGCTTAATACAGTGTCTGGCACACAGAAGGTACTATGTAAATTTTTATTTCCTCTACCTTCTCACTTTATGATATAGTGTGCATGCACTACATATACACTTCTATTCTACTATCTTGAATGGTTTTCATGGATAATATTTCTTTCAGAGCTTTGTTATCATCACTATCCTATGTTAACATTGTTGCAGAATCTTTATAGATTCTATATCTTGATTTCACTCTGCAGTTCACCAAAGTAAACTCAATATTATACATAACAGATGCCTAAAATACTTGGAAGTCTTTGATGACATAAGCTTCCAAAAGCAATTCATCCCCCCCCCCCCAACTCTCTTGTCTCTGGGGAAACTATTAATTTCAAAAGTCAAAATAGGTTTTAAGAGTGGAAGCATTACTGATCAATACATTTTCAAAAAAAATAGATATACTGTACTTTATATAGTATATATACCATATAAATTATGTATATGTAGTATATATATATATG
The DNA here is from genome assembly GCF_016432865.1 of Antechinus flavipes. Taxonomy (NCBI): domain Eukaryota; kingdom Metazoa; phylum Chordata; class Mammalia; order Dasyuromorphia; family Dasyuridae; genus Antechinus; species Antechinus flavipes. The sequence continues at coordinate 397,486,111 of NC_067401.1, forward strand.
TGTATATATATCTATATATACTACTTTATATACTATAATATATACTATATATTAATGATTATATCAACTGCATAAAGGTTTATTTTTTAACAAAAATGGGAGAAATTGAAACATGTTTAGAAGAAGAGGGATTAGATAGGGACCCACAATTTTTGGGATCAAATAAAAAAGTGGATGATACTCAGAATGAAGTAAACTATACTTGGTACATATTTGTTATCTTGAAATATTAGAAAATTTGTCATATGAAAGAGATAAAAATCCCCTTACTTGACTCTTTAAGGTAGAACTAAAATGTCAAGAAAACAGATTTGAGCACAAGGAAGAATTAGCCTTGAACAGAAGTTGTAAAGAGGCCTATGTCAAGAATTATCTAGGGAAGTAATATTCTTTCTCAAGGGAACTCTTTAAAAGAGGGATGTTGAATGTACCTTCCTTGCCTTTGCCTTTGTTATAGAAGCAAGTTTGGTAGAAGCATATGTCTAATCTGAAGCATGAGCTGACTCTTTCTACTCTGCAATTTTCTATATTGGTTACGAGGAAATTTTGGCAGTTATTGGAATGTTAGTCCTAGGAACAAATTAAATCTCAAGGTTATCTTCATTACATTTTGAATATAAAGCTAGCCAGCTTAACCTGGATAGATATTTCTTACAAAACTAGGATGAGTCCTAGAAAAAACAGAGGCATTCCAAGTTTTGTTAAATTTGTGAGCTACCACTTTTGTTGATTTAGCTAGCCATAAATGATATAGACAGAAAGAACCTAAAACAAAGTTGACTAAAATAAAGAAGGCTTCAGTACAAAATTGAAAAAATACTGCCACAGCAGCCCTCTTTGTGGTAGTCAGGAACTGGAAACTGAATGGATGCCGATCAATTGGAGAATGGCTGAATAAATTGTGGTATATGAATATTATGGAATATTATTGTTCTGTAAGAAATGACCAGCAGGAAGATTTCAGAAAGTCCTAGAGTGACTTACATTAATTGATGCTGAATGAAATGAGCAAGACCAGGAGATTATTATATACTTCAACAACAATACTATATGATGATCAATTCTAATGGATGTGGTCCTCTTCAACAATGAGATGAGCCAAATCAGTTCCAATAGAGCAGCAATGAATTGAATCAGCTATACCCAGCAGAAAAAAACTGTGGAAGATGACTATGAACCACTACATAGAATTCCCAATCCCCCTATTTTTGTCTGCCTGAATTTTTGATTTCCTTCACAGGCTAATTGTACACTATTTCAAAGTATGATTTTTTTTTTTTTGTACAGCAAAATAACTGTTTGGATATGTAGACATATATTGTACTTAACTTATACTTGACATTTAACATGTATTGGTCAACCTGTCATCTGGGGAGGGGGTTGGGGGAAGGAAGGGAAAAATTGGAACAAAAGATTTTACAACTGTCAATGCTGATAAATTACCCATGCATGTATTTTGTAAATAAAAAAACTATAATAAAAAAATACTGCCACAGGTATTCTTATGCTAGTGAAAGACATTGATACATATTGAAAGATAAGGCTGATTTGTGAGGAATATATTTGGTTTATAAGATGGTATCTGTGAAAGGTATTTGAAATTCTCTATCATAATTTAACTCGATCCTGGAAATGCTTGGAGTGTATCTAATATAGGCTAATAAGGCCAACAAAATATTTTGAAAATATAAAATGGTGGGGACACTGTAAATGAATTTAGCAGATAACTAGTCTAACATAAGTCCAAACAGTTATGCTTATATTATCACTCAACAATTAGTCCAATCTTTGCTTGAAAGACTCCAAGAATGAAGCAACTAGCATTTTCCAAAGTGGCTCTTTCAGCTTTTAAACATTGCTAAATGTTAGGGAGTTTTCCCTGACAACAAGCTTAGATTTCTCTATTTAAAATGTTCATATATCATTCATAATTCTGTCTGGTTGGGCTAAGTATACCATGTATAAGTCCTCCTCCACATGGCAGCCCTTCAATAAATGACAGATACTTAACTATTAAAGAGTAAGTTTGAGTGTGTAATATAAGAGCTAGTACAAAGTCTATAAACATAGTCCACATGCTAATTTGTTTTAAAATTCTCAGCACTTGACAATTTACACGGGAATTTTAGAGGAAGATTACCTCTAAAATGACATGAAAACAAGAGATATTTTCATTTTTTTAGTGTATACAACCTGAAGTTATAATTATGAAAAATGTTAACTGTCAAGATTATGCCCCAAAGTTAGCTTCGTCTCCCTCTTTTGTCCCTTCATAGCAAAAAGAAAAGGAAAAAATGTTATATCAATATAGAATGACAGATTTAGAGAAAGATGGGATGTTTGGCAAAATGTAATTCAAGCACATATTTTGTAGATGAGGACACTATAGGTCAAAAGTAAAGGAATATGTATATAGGCATAAAGGTAAGGAGAAGCAAAGCTAGAATATGAATCCCACTACCATGATGCTATATCCACTGTTGGGCAGTTGTTATTAGTTTTTTTCCCCCTTCCCCAAATGCATCACCTTTAGGGTACAAAGAATAGTTTCACCAAAATTTGCCTTAGTTCAATGTTAAAATCCTTACAAAGGGTTAACTAACTGGAATTAATAGAAACAATGCTTATGTACTTAAGTTTACCTTTGAGAACTCACACATTAACTCACACATTAGAGTTCATAAGTCTGGGAGGTTCACAAGTCAGGAATCCACAATCCCACTCTTTCAGAACAGGAGTCAACTTTTGGGTTCACACATTTAAGAGATCATATATAAAGAAGCCTTTGGAGCCTCAGTGAGGAGTCAGTGGAAGAGATGGAGAAAGCAAGAGTCAGTTCGGGAGATTGTTGGAGCTAGAAGTCAGTTGAGAAGATTCAGAACTGAAGATTCAGAGGGAGCTGGAGGCTGAAGTTGAAGCTGAAGCTGGCAGAGGCAAAGGACAAGCTGCAAGAGCTCTTAGAACCAAAGGGAGAGATAGGCCTCTAAGAAAACTAACCAGGCTATTTTGGAAGAGACAATAAGGGATTTGAACTTTTAACTCCTGGCTGCATTTGAGGTGATTATTGATTTGAACTGACATTAAGGCTACACCTCCAGAAGTTCCCCAAGAAACCTGCTCCCAGAGAACCATCATAATTTAGAAAAGAAGAGAACACCACATTTTGGCACCCAGACATGGGACAGACACGATCCTGATTTCAGTGGAAAAGCTTCCAATCCTGATTTCAGTGGGAAAATTTCTGATCCTGAATCCAGTGGAAAAGTCTCCTCAACACAGAAATTAGGGTGGGTACAACAAAGAAACTTTGTTAATGAGCTAAAATAGTATTTCAGTTAAAATGGGACAGATATTTAGAAAACAGTCTTCTGCTTCTCTTCAAGGAAAATGTTTAGAGAGCGTTGTCAAAGTTATGAAAAGCCAAGGTTTGATTATAATTTTGGAGCAGATCACTGAATTTTTAGAAATTGTAAAGTACACATCTCCTTGGTTCTCCATGGAAAAAAAATTGGATCTAGATGAGTGGAAATTAGTAGGAGAGCAAATAGGTGAATACTACAATTCTAATCCAAACTCAATTTCCAAAAATACACTTAATACATATAATTTAATACAACTGGCTTTGAGAAATTATATAAGTGTTAGGATAAGGAAAAAGAAGAAAGAGTGGGAAGGGGAGGTGCCAACTAAACTAGGTAAAAAGGATAAAGAATCAGATAAGTAGGAGAAATTAGATCATTCCAAATCTCATGACCCTCCACCTTCAATTAACCCTTCATGGGTGGAGGGAGAAGGATGAGGGGGAGAGACAGTAATGCAATCATAGCCATCTATTAAGGAGCCTGTGACAAGATTAGAAAAGGCATTAATTGAGGCAAAAAATGAAGGACAAGATGTATCTGATTTTATAAATGCATACCTTGTGGTCAAAGAGCTTGACTCTTCAGGTCAAAAAAGGAGAAGATACACTCCTTTTGATTAGGAAAAAATTAAGAATTTGAAAAAGGGTTGCACTCTTTATGGGGCTACATCATCTTATGTTAAGAGATCACTAGATAGTTTGTCTTATGAAATCTTAACCCCAAGTGATTGGAAATCCATAACAAGGACATGTGTAGAACCCGGACAAAACTTGTTGTGGCTTTCAGAGTATTATGAATTATGTAGAATTAAAGCCCAACTAAATAGGCAAACAGGAGTTAATATACAAATAGCTTTTGACCAAATAGCTGGTGAAGGTCAGTATGAAGGTCAGAATTCAGAGAATTCGACTTCCGGTTAAGATGGCGGAGAGGAAGCACACAGCTGTGTAAGCTCCATGTTTTCTCTCACTATCCATTTCATTACAAGCCTCTGAATTAATGCTTGACTGAAAAAAAACCCACAAATAGTTACCAAGAGAAGCCATCCTTGAGATTCACCAAGAAAGGTCTGTCTTTACTGGAGGGCTGGGATGGTTTTAGATCGGGCGCAAGCGGCGGGCAGCGGCAGTGAGAGCACGGGAGCAGACTGGAGAGGGGGTGGGGAGTGATCGCAGCCATCTCTGCGGGGAGAGCTTCGCTACAGGACTGGATACTTTGCTCTGGCAGCAAGTCAGCAGCCCACCAGAGAAGCTAAAAACACCGGGGGTGAAGAATACAACCCCAAACAGCTGGAGTCTGTCAGGACCTGGCCACCCACCTTTCCTCCACTTCCCCCCCCCCCCCCCACACACACACACACAGTGACTCAGCAAGCTCTGGGATCTCAGAGCACAGGCACAGCACAGTCGGGCTAGTGCCTCACTGCTGCCCCCCGCAGTCTGGAGAGGAAGCTCGGTAACACACCCAGCCCCTCCCCCAAAGAAAGACTCCAGTTTTTTCTGTTTTTCTTTGCTAGTTTGTCTTTGATTATTAGACAGAATGAGCAAGAAACTGAAGAGGACTTTAACCCTTGACAGCTTCTATACAGATAGAGAGCAGACTCTAAATCCTGAGGAGACTAAAAACAGACAGTCCCCAGGTGAATCCCCAAAGGAGGAGATCATCTATTCCTCAGCACAGATGAACCTCATAGAAGTAATTAAAAAGGCTCTCACAAGGGAGCTAGAAGAAAAATGGGAGGCTTGGCAAAAGAGCCTGGAGAAGTCAGTTAAAGAGAGAGTGGATAAAGAAGTAAAATCCTTGAAAAATAGGATTGGTGAACTGGAAACAGAAAATAGCTCTCTAAAAAACAAAATAGGCGAAATGGAAAAAAATTCCACAGAACAAAAGAACTCAATGGGACAATTAGAAAAAGATTTTAAAAAAGTGAGTGAAGAAAATACTTCACTGAAAATCAGAATTGAACAATTGGAATTGAATGACTCAAGGAGACAAGAAGAATCAGTCAAGCAAATCCAAAAAAATCAAACAATGGAAAAGAATGTGAAATACCTTTTGGGGAAGACAACAGACCTGGAAAACAGATCCAGGAGAGACAATCTGAGAATCATTGGACTTCCAGAAAAACATGATGAAAAAAAGAGCCTGGACACTATTTTCCAGGAAATTATCAAAGAGAACTGCCCAGAAGTCATAGGAACAGAGGAAAAAATAAACATTGAAAGGATTCATCGATCACCCACTGAAAAGGATCCTAAAATCAAAACACCAAGGAATATAGTGGCCAAATGCCAGAACCCTCAGATGAAGGAAAAAATATTGCAAGTGGCTAGAAAAACCCAATTCAAGTATCAAGGAGCCACAATAAGGATCACCCAGGATCTGGCAGCATCCACATTAAAGGATCGAAGGGCCTGCAATATGATATTCCGAAAGGCTAAGGAACTTGGTATGCAACCAAAAATAACTTACCCAGTGAGAAGGAGCATCTTTTTCCAGGGAAAAAGATGGACATTCAACGAAGTAAGCGAATTTCACCTATTTTTGATGAAAAAGCCAGAACTTAACAAAAAGTTTTATCTACAAATATAGAACTCAAGAGAAATTTAAAAAGGAAACACACCTGAAGTGGGGAGATACATGCAGGTTAAAGGTAAAAGGTTGGAGCAAAATCTACTATGCTTCAGGTGAAGTCAAAAAAGCAGGGGTAGCCATCTGATCTCAGATCAAGCTAAAGCAAAAATTGATTTAATTAAAAGAGATAAGGAAGGGCACTATATCTTGCTAAAGGGTAGCATGGATAATGAAGCACTATCTATATTAAACATATATGCACCAAGTGGTGTAGCATCTAAATTCTTAAAAGAGAAACTAAGAGAGCTGCAAGAAGAAATAGACAGTAAAACTATAAAAGTAGGAGATATCAACCTTGCACTCTCAGAATTAGATAAATCAAACCACAAAATAAATAAGAAAGAAGTCAAAGAGGTAAATAGAATACTAGAAAAGTTAGATATGATAGATCTCTGGAGAAAATGTAATGGAGACAGAAAGGAATACACTTTCTTTTCAGCAGTTCATGGAACCTATACAAAAATTGACCATATATTAGGACATAAAAACCTCAAACTCAAATGCAGTAAGGCAGAAATAGTAAATGCATCCTTTTCAGACCACGATGCAATGAAAATTACATTCAACAAAAAACCAGAGGGAAGTAGACCAAAAAATAATTGGAAACTAAATAATCTCATACTAAATAATGCTTGGGTGAAACAGCAAATCATAGAAAAAATTAATAACTTCACCCAAGAAAATGATAATAATGAGACATCATATCAAAATATATGGGATGCAGCCAAAGTGGTAATAAGGGGAAATTTCATATCTCTAGAGGCCTATTTGTATAAAATAGAGAAAGAGAAGGTCAATGATTTGGGTTTGCAACTAAAAATGCTAGAAAATGAACAAATTAAAAACCCCCAGTCAAACACTAAACTTGAAATTCCAAAAATAAAAGGAGAGATCAATAAAATTGAAAGTAAAAAAAAAAAAACTATTGAATTAATTAATAAAACTAAGAGTTGGTTCTATGAAAAAACCAACAAAATAGACAAACCCTTAGTAAATCTGATTAAAAAAAGGAAAGAGGAAAATCAAATTGTTAGTCTTAAAAATGAAAAGGGAGAACTCACCACTAATGAAGAGGAAATTAGAGCAATAATTAGGAGTTACTTTGCCCAACTTTATGCCAATAAATTCAACAACTTAAATGAAATAGAAAAATACCTCCAAAAATATAGCTTGCCCAAACTAACAGAGGAAGAAGTAAATATCCTAAACAGTCCCATCTCAGAAAAAGAAATAGAACAAACTATCAATCAACTCCCTAAGAAAAAATCCCCAGGACCAGATGGATTTACATGTGAATTCTACCAAACATTTAAAGAACAATTAACTCCAATGCTAAATAAACTATTTGAAAAAATAGGGATTGAAGGAGTCCTATCAAACTTCTTTTATGACACAGACATGGTACTGATACCTAAACCAGGTAGGCTGAAAACAGAGAAAGAAAATTATAGACCAATCTCCCTAATGAATATTGATGCTAAAATCTTAAATAAAATATTAGCAAAAAGATCACAGAAAATCGTCACCAGGATAATACACTATGACCAAGTAGGATTTATACCAAGAATGCAGGGCTGGTTCAATATTAGGAAAACTATTAGCATAATTGACTATATCAATAACCAAACAAACAAAAACCATATGATCATCTCAATAGATGCAGAAAAAGCATTTGATAAAATCCAACATCCATTCCTAATAAAAACACTTGAGAGCATAGGAATAAATGGACTTTTCCTTAAAATAGTCAGGAGCATCTATTTAAAACCATCAGTAAGCATCATATGCAATGGGGAAAAACTGGAACCTTTCCCAGTAAGATCTGGAGTGAAGCAAGGTTGCCCACTATCTCCATTATTATTTAATATCGTATTAGAAACACTAGCCTCGGCAATAAGAGTCGAGAAAGATATTAAAGGAATTAGAGTAGGCAATGAGGAAACCAAACTATCACTCTTTGCAGATGATATGATGGTATACCTAGAGAACCCCTGAGATTCTACTAAAAAGCTATTAGAAATAATTCATAATTTTATCAAAGTAGCTGGCTACAAAATAAATCCCCATAAATCCTCAGCATTTTTATACATCACCAACAAAACCCAACAACAAGAGATACAAAGAGAAATTCCATTCAGAATAACTGTTGATACCATAAAATATTTGGGAATCTATATACCAAAGGAAAGTCAGGAATTATATGAGCAAAATTATAAAAAAGTCTCCACACAAATAAAGTCAGACTTAAATAATTGGAAAAATAATAAGTGCTCTTGGATCGGCCGAGCGAACATAATAAAGATGACAATACTCCCTAAACTAATCTATTTATTTAGTGCTATACCAATCAGACTCCCAAGAAAATATTTTAATGACCTAGAAAAAATAACAACAAAATTCATATGGAACAATAAAAAGTCAAGAATCTCAAGGGAATTAATGAAAAAAAAAATCAAATGAAGGTGGCCTAGCTGTACCTGATCTAAAATTATATTATAAAGCAGCAGTCACCAAAACCATTTGGTATTGGCTAAGAAATAGATTAGTGGATCAGTGGAAAAGGTTAGGTTCACAAGACAGAATAGTCAACTATAGCAATCTAGTGTTTGACAAACCCAAAGCCCCTAACTTCTGGGAAAAGAATTCATTATTTGATAAAAACTGCTGGGATAATTGGAAATTAGTATGGCAGAAATTAGGCATGGACCCACACTTAACACCATATACCAAGATAAGATCAAAATGGGTCCATGACCTAGGCATAAAAAACAAGATTATAAATAAATTAGAGGAACATAGAATAGTTTATCTCTCAGACTTGTGGAGGAGAAAGAAATTTGTGACCAAAGATGAACTAGAGATCATTACTGATCACAAAATAGAAAATTTTGATTACATCAAATTAAAAAGCCTTTGTACCAACAAAACTAATGCAAACAAGTTTAGAAGGGAAGCAACAAACTGGGAAAACATCTTCACAGTTAAAGGTTCTGATAAAGGCCTCATTTCTAAAATATATAGAGAACTGACTCAAATTTATAAGAAATCAAGCCATTCTCCAATTGATAAATGAACAAAGGATATGAACAGACAATTTTCAGAGTATGAAATTGAAACTATTACCACTCATATGAAAGAGTGTTCCAAATCATTATTTATCAGAGAAATGCAAATTAAGACAACTCTGAGATACCACTACACACCTGTCAGATTGGCTAAGATGACAGGAAAAAATAATGATGACTGTTGGAGGGGATGCGGGAAAACTGGGACACTAATGCACTGTTGGTGGAGTTGTGAACGAATCCAACCATTCTGGAGAGCAATCTGGAATTATGCCCAAAAAATTATCAAATTGTGCATACCCTTTGATCCAACAGTGTTTCTATTGGGCTTATATCCCAAAGAAATACTAAAGAAGGGAAAGGGACCTGTATGTGCCAAAATGTTTGTAGCAGCCCTATTTGTAGTGGCTAGAAACTGGAAAATGAATGGATGCCCATCAATTGGAGAATGGCTGGGTAAATTGTGGTATATGAACGTTATGGAATATTATTGTTCTGTAAGAAATGACCAGCAGGATGAATACAGAGAGGACTGGCGAGACTTACATGAACTGATGCTAAGTGAAATGAGCAGAACCAGGATATCATTATACACTTCGACAACGATATTGTATGAGGACATATTTTGATGGAAGTAGATTTCTTTGACAAAGAGACCTAACTGAGTTTCAATCGATAAATGACAGACAAAAGCAGCTACACCCAAAGAAAGAACACTGGGAAACAAATGTGAACTATCTGCATTTTTGTTTTTCTTCCCGGGTTATTTATACCTTCTGAATCCAATTCTCCCTATGCAACAAGAGAACTGTTCGGTTCTGCAAACATATATTGTATCTAGGATATACTGCAACATATCCAACATATAAAGGACTGCTTGCCATCTAGGGAGGGGGTGAAGGGAGGGAGAGGAAAAAATTGGAACAGAAACGAGTGCAAAGGATAATGTTGTAAAAAAAAAATTACCCTGGCATGGATTCTGTCAAGATAAAGTAATTATTAAATAAAAATTTAAAAAAAAAAAAGAATTCAGCGAATTCATAACAGATTTATTATCCCGTAACAGTATATGAGCAAATTTCTAAGATTGCAATAAAAGCTTGGAATTCTCTCCCTGGACAGAAAGATCTAAGTAAAGACTTCACAAAAATAGAGCAAGGTTCCAATGAACCTTTTGCAGGTTTTGTGGGACATTTGCAAACAGCTGTAACAAGAACTAGTAGAGAAAACGCAGCTACAGAAATAATGACTAGACATCTGGCTAAGGAAAATGCCAATGAGATTTGTAAAAGAATTATATGGGGACTACACAAAGATACTCCTTTAGAGGAGATCATAAGATGCTATGCCACAGTGAGCACAAATGCTTTTATACCCAAACTATGATGAACATGGGGAAACAGGGTCCCTCTTGGCAAGGGAATTCTAGAGAAAGTGGTCTATATTTTCAGTGTAGAAAAGTTGGACATTTGAGAGAGCTCATTGTAGAAATTGAGATAGAGTGAGAAGACAGGGTGAGAGAAAACCTCAAACCCCATGTCCAAATAAAACCAAGGCTTCCACTAGGCCTCAGACTGTAGATTGACCCAGGGAAATGAGAGGCAGGGCTCAGCTCCAAGATATACAAAAGACAGGTGGGACATGATGGCAGCTGAGGTTACACCCAGAGAGTCTTTAGAAGGTCAGGACTCTGATGTGATCAATCAGGCTAAAAGTAATTACATGGCAGAAAGAGATTACAGTTGGGGAGAATACAGGCTTTTTAACCCAACAGGGCAGTGTCCAGTGCAAACAGTTCCAATGTAATTGCCAGATGATGAGGAGAAATCCCAGAAATGATAAATAGAAGGGAATTAGATAGGTTAATTGCCTGGGAGAGAAGGTTTGCTTGTGTTCCTACAGATAGAGAAGAAAACAGATGGAGAAAGAAACATATGGGTGGCAATGAGCACCAGGAGAAAGACAAAAAAGGAGGAAAACCTCAAAACAAAGAAGATTTAAGAAACATCTGACACTGAAAGAGTATGGCTGACCATGAGACTATTAAAAGAACTTTAAAATCTTCAGGAATCATTGGATTTCCTAACACAGGATGAGACTGTTTGAAGGACTTGAAAATCAGCAGGAATTATTGGATTCCTTGAGATGAAAAATTGTTGATACAGACTCTTTGCAGGACTTCAAAGCTTTCAGGAATTATTGGATTCCTGGCACATGAACATGGATAATAGATTTCTTTTGGACTATTTCTAGGACTTATGGACATGTACAAATTCTCATGATGATTCATGTTATTTGTTACATCACTTCTACCCTGTGTTATATTACTATGTGCTTATGTAATTGTGTGTAATACTTCCCACATTGATGGATTTATGTATACCTGTTTCAAATGAGCCCCTTCAGAAACCCACTAATCTGATTTGATTTCCCATTTCCTTTGGTGTTTTCATCTCCCTTCCTGAGAAGTCAGGGAGGGTATGACCACCTTCTTTTTATGGTGTTTTCACTTCTTTTTTGAGTAGTCAGGAAAGGCATGATCATCTTTTTGGGGGTTCTCACTTCCTTGAGAAGCCAGGGAGGTCATGACCACTTTATATTCTAAAATCAAAAGAAAGTGGGAGATGTTAGAATCCTTACAAAGTGTTAACTTACTGGAATTGATAGGAACAATGCTTATGTACATAAGTTTACCTTTGAGAACTCACACATTAGCTCACACATTAGAGTTCACAAGTCTGGGGGATTCAAAAGTCAGGAATCTACAATCCCACTCTCTCAGAGGAGGAGTCCATTTTTGGGTTCACACCTTTAAGAGGTCATATATAAAGAAGCTCTTGTAGCCTCAGTGAGGAGTCAGTGGAAGAGATGGAGAAAGCAAGAATCAGTTCAGGAGATTGTTAGAGGCAGAAGTCAGTTGAGAAGATTCAGAACTGGAGATTCAGAGGGAGCTGGTGGCTGAGGCTGAAGCTGAAGCTGGCAGAGTCCAAGGACAAGTTGCAAGAACTCTTGGAACCAAAGGGAGAGATAGGCCTCTAAGAAAACTAAGCGGGCTATTTTGGAAGAGAAAATAAGGGATTTGAACTTTTAACTCCTTGCTGCATTTGAGGTGATTATTGATTTGAACTGAAACTAAAGCTGCCTCCAGAAGTTCCCCAAGAAACCTGGTCCCAGAGAACCATCATATTTTAGAAAAGAAGAGAACACTACAATTCAACACTTAGAGGAGGAAGATATTGATTCATCTGAGACCCATATCCTCAGAAAATTAGGAACCAAATCCTAAAACTATGATCCCAGTAAGATTATACATCAGCATCTTGAGAATTAAATCCTTAAACCATGGACAGACAAAGGTTAAGTGCTAATGTTATTCATATATGGCATTGGTGTTAACAACCAGATAGCATATAAATAGATTGTTGGACATTGAGTCACTTGATTCACATTTTGCCTTAGGCACTTGCATCAGCTATAAATTACTAATCTTGTGTATGTGTGTGTGTGTGTGTGTGTGTGTGTATATGTATATGTGTGTATTATATATATGTAGATATACAAATAGAAGAGTATATATATTTATACATACACACATCTATTTGTATGTATAATTGTTGTTGTTCAGTCATTTCAGTCATGTCCAGTTCTCTACCTAAATCTGTATTTTTTCTGTGATGATTACTGTTTGTTTGTTTGTTTGTTTGTTTTTCCTTCATTCTTGGATAGGACCATGACATCAGGGAGTTGATGAAAATGAATTGGATTTAAGTGAGGGAGGGCTGTGCAAGGTTACCAGCCTTATTTCCCCCTCCAGAGCCATCTGGATCCAGTGGCAAAATATAGATCAAGACAATTGGAGATGATCCTGGATGCAATGGAAGAACTTGGCCTTTTTAACCTACAATTCTCAGTTTGATTGAAGTCACCTCCATTCAGGGATTATGACCAGACAGCAATTGAGGCAAATAATTCTGGTTTGAACAGAAACCCTGAAGGTCTTCCCCCTCACAGAGTCATTCATTCCATTATATATTTACATTTCTACTATAGAGGTATAACAAAAATATACAGAAAAGACTTTTTCATTCAAAAGATCCTTACTGAACAGATATACTCATGAAAAAAGTAGAGAAGTTATTTAGAAGCTAGGTTTTGATAAGCATACTATTGGATTGTAAGGAGACAGAAGGAGAAATCAACATAGAGAAGGACAAAATGGATCTTGTAGTAATTATCTGTAAAATGGTAGCAGCTGTTCAAATGTTTGGATGATTGGTATTTCTGAGAAGTCCAGACAGACACATATGGTGTGGTTTATCAGGAAACTGTTTAAAGCCATCTTTATGTGGTATTTCTTCATGTTTCACACACACACACACACACACACACACACACACACACACGCACACGCACACACAAGTTAAGGAAGTATACTGATCTTCTAAATGTGATGATATTTTCCATGAATTGTAAACTGTCACAAAAACAGTTTATATCGAAATAGTGTTAACAGAATAAGTTTTTTTTGACAAGATAACAAATTCACAATTCATTTATAAAAAATTTTCAATTAATTTGTTCATCATGTATATATCTTTTTTTATTAATTTATTTATTTACAAAGCATATGTATGGGTAATTTTTCCAACATTGACCCTTGCAAAATCTTTTGTTTCAAATTTTCCTCACCTTTCCCCCCAAACCCTCCCTTAGCTGGCAGGTAATGCAATACATGTTAAATATGTTGAAATACATGTTAAATCCACTATATGTATACATATTTATACAGTTATTTGCTGCACCAAAAAAAAAAAAATCGGATCAAGAAGGAAGGTAAAGAAAAACTGAGAAAGAAAACAAAATGCAAGCAAATAACAGAGGGAGTGAGAATGCTGTGCTGTGTTCCACACTCTGTTCCCAGGGTTCTCCTCTGGGTGTAGGTGGCTCTCTTCACTGAACAAGTGGAACTGGTTTGAATCCTCTCATTGTTGAAGAGAGCAAGGTCCATCAGAATTGACCATCTTATAGTCTTGTTGTTGTCATGTATAATGATCTCCTGGTTCTGCTCATTTCACTTAGCATCAGTTCATTTAGGCCTCTTCAAGCCTCTCTGAAATCATGCTGATGGCCATTTCTTATAGAACAGTAATATTCCATAGCATTCATGTACCATAATTTATTAAGCCATTCTCCAATTGAGGGGCAACCACTTAGTTTCCAGTTTCTTGCCACTATAAAAAGGGCTGCCACAAACATTTTTGGACATGTGGGTCCCTTTCCCACCTTTAAGATCCCTTTTGGATAGTGATGTATATGTCTTTCCTTTCTTTCATGAATTTTAGAAAAATAGGAGAATTCATTATGAAAAAAAAAAAGGACTATTTGATGCTGAATTCTCAAACAAGCTATGTTATTTATCTGTTTAGAAATTGCTCTTTGGCATTTCTGACTTCACTACATTTGTTCATTGATTGACATTAAGATTAGGAAGTATTATTAATGATACCTTTTCAAAACACCAATTTAGAAAATGAGGTAACCAAGAAGAGTTATCTTGCTCTTGATTTTATAAACAAACTAGAGCAGCAAGCTAAATTAAATGATGTTTTTAAAGAGATATATATTTTGAGAAAGTAAATATTAAAAAAAGAAAATTATGGAAATGATAATGTAAAAAAATTATAATGTAAAAAGGCATGAATATTGAAGGTCAATAAGAATAATTTTATTTAATTCAATAAAATTTTACTAAGTGCTAAGAACATATAAGGAGCTATGCTAAGTAATAGAGATACAATGATAGAGATGAGACAGAAATTAAACAGTTTTTGGACACAAATCGCTTCAATTCTATTAAAGGGACACAACATTGATGCAGCCAGGAAAGTAATACAGTTATTTGAGAAGCAAGAAAGCACCAAGAGTTAGAGGTATCAAGAACATACTTCCTTTCTAAATGAACTATGAATGAAGCTATGTTTTATAAGAGATGGAGATGAGGAAAGAGTTTCAGGGATAGGGAACAGTGAATATAAGAGGGAAGCACAGTAACAGAACTAGAATGTTAAATATTCAAGGAAAATCAAGTTGGCAGGTTTAGTTGTACTATAGAGTATATTATAGAAAATTGGGTAAAATCAGCCTAGAAATATTGGTTGGAATTAGATTGGTGGTGCATGAGAGTTAATGAAGGTTTAAAGTAAAGTAGTAATGATGTGAGTGAACAAAAAAGGTTATACAAAATGTATAATCTCAAAGTTGACATGATAAGACAAAACAACTAATTGTATAAAGATAGTACTGGAGAATAAAGAATTGAGGATGAATGAAGTAATGAATTTGAATGTCTGAAAGGATGGCAGTATTTCCAATATAAATGAAAAGTTTCGGAGGAGTTGTAAATTTTGGGAGAAGATATTGAGTTTGATATGGTGATTGAAAACCAAGGAAAGATATCCACAAGAAAGTTTATGGTTCAAGATTGGAAATTAAGAAAGAAGTAAACCTAAATGTGTAAATTTAGATGTTATTTAAATAGAGATAATAAATGAATTCAGTGAAGTCAGTGAAATTACTGAAATGTAGTCTACAGAAAAGACAAGCTCCTAAGTGAATCATGAAAGGATAGAATCAATGTCACAAGCATAGAGTAAAAAAGAATAATGGTCACTTCTTCATCAAAATCAAGAAGATAAACAAAGGAGAAGAACATGGAAAATGATGAAGAGGACTTTTTAGATATAGAACACTTAACTAGTAAATAATTTAAAATTTTATTAAACACCTATAAAGTGCTAGGTGTGGTGGTACAAAGAAAGTTGGAGTATTGGAAGGTGGTTTCTTTTAAGGAGCACATGCCTTAACCAATGAGGTTGTATAATCAATAGAAATATATCATTGGCATGTAGGGAAATGCAGAAAGACTTTTTGTAGTAGGTAAAGTTTTAGCTACTTCTTTTTTTAAAATTATAGATTTAAAATTTAAATACAAAATAAGGGAGGAAAACAAAATAGAAAAAAAAAAAAAAAGGAGGGAAATGTCATGTGCCCAGCAGAACATCAGGGAGGATTCAAATATATATAACAATAAATTTCCATTTCAAGAAAGCATATATAATAATCATTAATGAGATCATTCCTTTTCACATTAAGGAGAAAGTGAAAAATAGTGGTGTTCATACCAAGGATTTTGAGACAACACCTTGGATATCTATTCAAGTTCTCAAGTATAAAAACAAGGGTATTGACAGAAGAGCAAATCCCTGAGTTAGGTACTTAACTCAATAAGAAAGGAGGAATGAAGTAAAAGCCAGTAGATAAGTATAATATAAACAAATAAATAAGTTGAAAATGACAATATAGTATATTCCTGACAATAATGTATATAAGAAATCATATAAAATGTAGATGAGGAAAAACATGATGAGAAATAGAAGTAAGCTAGTTATTCAATATGACAGATAACAGATGGAAAGCCCAAGTATTATACTGATATCAATGTATTTGTCAAATACTGTATAATTTTTTTTCATAAAACATTTTATATTTTTCTAATAGTGATCTAAATTGACATGCATTTGGGTCATATTTCACACTAGCCTTATGTCTTAAAGTTGGTATTTATCTCAAAAATCATACAAAATCAAAATTATCTATAGTCTCTCTCATCAATTGTTTCTCTCAACATTTGTGATTTCTTTGGTTTAGAAAAGAACTCCTGGCAAACAAATCCTTTCAACAAATGCCGATCAGCAAATTTTCTGTAATTTATTATCTTAAAGTGGTTAAATTATAGCCTCAGAAATAATAAATTTAGAGCTGAAAGGGCCCTTAGAGCTAATGGAATCTAATTTATTTGTTCACAAATGAGGAAACCGAGCCAAGAAAAGTTAAGTGATTTGCTCAAAGTCACAAAAGGAGAAAGTGTCAGGACTAGAATTCAAATCAAATGCAATATTCTCTCCACTGTACCAAGTCATTAGGACATATCTAATAATTATTTTATTAGCAGTGATTAGTATTAAGTGCTACACCATAAGTATTTGGAGGTTGAAAGGCATGTGGTAAAGGAGAGAGCCTCACAATTAGATAGACTGGGGTTCAAACCCTGATTCTGACACTCAGTATCTTCATGAGCCAGGAGAAGTTACTTAGCCTCAGGACTATGGGCAAATCTCCAAGATTATAATTTTCAGATTGAGTGCCAGGCTGCATTGGCAGAAGGAATTTTCTCATTTGGAGTATTTTATAATGAGAAAATAACAGCTAGATACACTTCTCTGCAGAATGAATGCTACATTTGCTACAAAAAAAAAATAGTTTTAAAATGATGGTATTTTATTATATATAAAACTCTTAAGAATAATCCAGATTCACCATTTGTTTTCCATGGCTTTTTAGCTTTTTATTGTAATCTTCTCTGAAATCAAGATATAATATTTATTTTTTGTAGGATCACTTAAAGCTTAATAAATTATATTCTAATACAAAGCTTCATTTTAAATGTTGAAGTAATTTTATGTGTTGTATGTAATTTTTGAGCATGACAAATTGCTGGCTTCTGTCTTATAATTCATTCTTTTCTGTTTTATAAGAGAATTTGATACATTTACATTTAAATTGTCAATAAATTTGTCTTTCTTCAACAAACTTTTTTTTGCCCATACATTTTAAGTCTCTTTAGTTTTATTCATTTTCATCAATCTGATCTCAGGCATCAATTCTGTTCATTTTAGTTTTATCTTTATTTTCACTTTTTTAATAGTATGCTTTCCTAGATGAGATAGAAATACATTTTAGACATTCCTGTTTCTATCTTCTATCATTCTATCAATTAGTGATTTACCCCTTTGCAAAAAGTATTAGTTTTGCTCTTTCTTTTCCCTCTTCCTTTGTTCTTCATAGAACTTACCCACTTTTTTTTTTCCTTTTCCAATGACCCTTATATGCTGTGAAGTTTCTGAAGGACAGTAGCATCATCTTCTCTTTGACCAACTAAGAGAAGAAACAGATTCTACATCTGACTCATCTCTAGCAAAACATTCTCTCTCTCTCTCTCTCTCTCTCTCTCTCTCTCTCTCTCTCTTTTTCTCATTGTAAGAGATTTATTTGTAGAATCCCATTTGCAGAAATATTAATTTGTGATAGAGCCACTACACACGGTAAAAAGAATTCATAGTCTAAAATTGGGGGATTCGCATAAAATTTAAGGTATATCCCTGACATGCTCCAGAGTCACTTGCAATAGTGGTAATATCTGCTCTGGAACTCAAGTAATCCATCTACAAAATAGAGGGACTTTACTATTCATAATTTATATAGTCCACTCCCTTTCTAAGCATAGCCCCCATTAACCTCTTCCTCTTATTCACTACTTTCAAACTTTCATTTTATTGCCTTTTGCTATAAATATTGCTACCTGGTGTATTTAATGACCCTTAGATAAGATTAGTCTTTCCTTTTTTTTCCCCCAAAATTGCACCCAAAGATCATGCTACAACTTCATTTATCATATCTTTGTTTAAAAGACATCATTTACTGAAATATGAGGTGATGGAAAAGAAAATGGATTTGGAGTAGGAGGGTCTGGGTTCATTTTCTGTTACTCAGTATGTTACATGTCTTGGGACTTAAACCCTCTGGGTCACAGACATTCCATCCCCAAAATGAAGATACAGATATTCTTTGCATTCTCTTCAATTTCTCCTCCCTGGTCCATTCTGCATCTCATAGAATCCCTGCTCCTTTTTTTCATGAGCTCTAACCAAGAATATGCTCTTTGTCTTCTCACTATACTTCAGATAAAACAAAGTGGCTAAAGGGGATTACTTTATCTTCTCCTTTGCTTAGCCGAAATATATGTGTGTCTGAATTCCCTACCTCCCTGTAACATCTCTAGCCTTGATTGACCTTGAAATGTAATGCCCAGGTGAAAAAATAAAGAAACAAATACACACACATATATGTATATGTATACATACATGTATATGTATATTTATACAATTTTTCTTCTCTATTCTAGGTAATTTGTAATAATATTTTTTTTAATTCCTAGTCTTTCATTTTTTCTTGTCTTTTACTTAGCATTTTTCTTGCTATTTTGAAGTTACAGAGAACAGCTAATTTTGAATGGCCTCTCAGTCTGCTACCTTGGTGGAAGTTTCCATGTAAAATTTTTTTTTGAAGTAGATGAAAATCTGAAAATTAATGTGACATTTCCAGATTGTTTCCTTGAAATCTTTTTTTTGTTTGTTTTCTGTGAAGTAAAGCCCTGAAAATTGCATATTGTATTTAATCTACTTTCTCAAAGAAAGAATATATAATTTCCTTCACAAAACCCTATAGTCAGTAGATAAGTAGATATTCTTCTAACTGGTAGATACTTTTCCCCCTCCCACAGTAGATTCCTACTTAATTGCTTTGAGTAATTAACACAATTCAAATGTTTGAAAATTTTTACTTGATAAGTAAAAACCAGGATTAAATATCTCCCCTAAACTTCTATCTGGCCTGATTTCTCTTTGCTTGCATAAACAAAATGAATCAAAACAAATTAAAAAAATTTTCCAATGAATTTTGATTTGGATTACTTCTTATATACCATATTTCCTATTACCATTGAGGTGGAAGCAATTTACTTAAATCTAAGAATCATTTTCATCTTGAAGTCACCTTTCCTACATTCTTTTCCTGAGTAATGCAATTCTCAGCCCTTAAGGCCTCCAGTTTTGTTTGTTAAAGGATTAAAATTTATAGTAGACTAGCAGCAAAGTGAATATGAACTAAAATAATAGCATGTGAAGAGAAAGAGGTCAATGAAGGAAAAACAACAGTTCTGACAATCCCACTTGGTTTCCCTCTCTCCATTGCTTATCTGTTCTTTCTTGTCATCTTTACATTTTCCTCACTCTCGTATTCCTTTCTCTTTCCATTGCTCTCTTGCTATGCTTCCCCTTCTTCACCATTTCTCTCCTTTTCTCCTTCCTTCCCTCTCTTCTCCTTTTTTCTTTTCTCTCTTCCATCTACTTCTGTCATATTCGCCTATGACATGCAGTTGTGAAGATGGCAGACTCTTGTATCACATTGTTATTGAAAATACATATAAATAATTTCAGACTAGCTCCAAGATAAGATAGCTGTTATCTTTTCTACTTATGGTTATTTCTTTATGTAGTATTTTAAAAGAGCACAATTCACACAGGTAGTACAAATAAAAAATAATTAAATATCATACTGCTTAACAATAAAGAAACAACTATGCACTTCTTAGCAAATTGAAACCTGAGACCTCTATGCACTAGCTATTTTCTTATCTATTTTGCTAAGTACCCCTTGTCAAACATTCAAACATTCCTGTAACCTGGGGATTTTTTAAAAGTTTATTGTACTGTGTATATATCATTTCCTTCTTTGCTTATATATTTTATCAGAAATTCCTATTATTTCTATGGCATTCTGCATTGTGCAAAGGACACTACCTTTTTACAGTTAATATATCTCTGTCTGACTGTGCTGTTATCTTGCCTGCATTTATTTGGTAAACTTCTAAAAATAACCCAACTCTAGAGCAAGAAGAAAACACTGTTTGAAATGCATCTTTATTATAACTAGAGTCAAAGTATTTGGGATTTCCTTAATTTATTTAAGGTAACTATTGTTTTAATTTATCATCATTCACTCCAATTCATTCATCTTTACAATGTCTAATACATGTTCTGGGACATAAAGAAATAAGAGGACACTTTTGGCACTCAATAATTTTATTTTAACTTTTTACTTAGCTTATTTTTAATTTAATGTACAAAGAAATTTTTTTAAAAATTTACATGATGGATTTCAACTGTGCAAAAATAAACTGTCATGATTCTGTCTTCCTTAAAAATGTAAAGAAAGAGAAATCTATGCTGAAGAAATGTGATTGGATCCTTAATAGGAGCTACATTTTCTATTATTATTTTCTATTTATTTTTCTATTATAAGTATTTTGTTGAAATTCAGTGATCACATATATCTGACAATGGTGAGACTTTATATTAGATTACTAAATTTATTTGAGTGAATTATTATATACCAGATAATTGTAATTAATAATGAAAATGATTATTATAATTATTTCATCCAGGTGAAATGACTTTTTCATTGACATCACTTAATAAGATGAATTACTTTTTTTTCATCTTCTGCCAGTCTAAAAATTCTAAATCTTCCCTTTCCTCTATCCTCTTATTCAATCAAGCACTATGAGCTGGTTTAAAAAAAAATCAACTCTCTTTTGTGCATCTTTTATGTAAAAGACACACATACCCATATATGTGTGTGTGTGTATAATATGTATATATGTCCATATTTGTATATGTGATATATATTAGGCATATATGCACACAGAAATGTATGTAAATTAAAGGTATGCAGTCATACATACACTTTATTTATCCTCTTTATTCTTCTGATAAGATAGCTGAAGCCCTTGAGAAGTTATCCAAGGCAAGAAGATGAGTAGTATTAGGAGTCCTAGGCTTAGAATTCAGAACTTCTGTCTGTCCATCCAGCATGCTTTCCACTACATTATGCTGCATGGTTCAGGTCCTCTTATTCAGTTTTACTTGACTATGCTATGGAGATAACCTTGAGTTTTCAGA
This sequence comes from Antechinus flavipes, assembly GCF_016432865.1. Taxonomy (NCBI): domain Eukaryota; kingdom Metazoa; phylum Chordata; class Mammalia; order Dasyuromorphia; family Dasyuridae; genus Antechinus; species Antechinus flavipes. The sequence goes on from NC_067401.1 coordinate 397,507,810, forward strand.
AATTTTATCAATGGTACATATGTATTGGCAAATCTTAACAAGGAATAACTTCAGATACAAAGTCTATGAAGAAGTATGTCTTTTATCTGAGAAACAATTAAATAACTTCAGAGAGATGGACTTCAAAGTGATGCTTTCTTTTTTTTTCTTTCACTTCCCTCCCTCCCTTCCTCCCCCCCCCTTCCTTCCTTCCTTCTTTCCTTTCATCAACATACGAAGGGCACTTACTAAGGACTAGAAAATATAATATTCTTCAGAGATGGAGGGAGTAAGTAGCAACTCTATTGAAATTATGGCTTTTTGAAAATATGAAAAATTTATTTGGGACTCTAGAATTAAAAAATATATATATACATTTTTAAAAAATTGAACAGTCTCTGATGTCTCAGACTTTCCAAAAATGCTAATCAAAATGCAACTATTGGACACCAGATTAGGTGTGGTATTTTAAAACTATGGAAATATGAAACATCTTTTAACTAGAAGCTAGGTGATATAATTGATAGAGTACTGGGCCAGGAATGAAAAAAAAAAAAAAAAAAACTTGAGTTGAAATCTGGCCAGTTGTGGTTCTGTGACACTGGGCAAGGTACTAATAAATAGTACTGATGCTGCAGACTGATAATAGCACCTACCTATCTGGGTTCTTATGAGGATGAAATAATTTAATATTTATAAAATGCTTAGCATAATGTCAGGGTACATTGTAAGTATACATTATAAGCATCATTATACATTTATACCATCATTAGAAAATTAGAAAATTTATATCATCATTAGAAAAGTATAGTAGCGGAACTGTTATATATTTCAATAGAAATTTATTGCCAGGGTAGAGAAATTTATCTTATGAATCCTTAACGTTTTTCAATGCTGAGCTAACATACCATCTTGTCTATGAGATTTTGCAAGGGATTCTATGAGATAAAAGATCAGGCAGGATAGTATTTCAGGAATGGACCAGTGTAAAGACATGGGATAGGAGACAAATGTTGGCAAATGTTAGCAAAGGAGTTTATATTTGATCCTGGAGACAACAGGTAGTTTAGTAGTGTGGAGACAGGCATTTCAGCTTTTAGAAAAAAATTATTTTGGAAGCTAGGTAGAAAATATTTGGGAATAGAGATCAACTATATTGCCATGATTTTTAGCAATATTTTATCACTGCCATTTTAAATGATCATTTCTAGATAAATGCACTACCAACAATAGTCTCATTCTTATAAGCAAGTAGCTTGGTGTTATGGTGGATAGAGGTACTGGAAGCCAGAAAACTTGTGTTCAAATCTGGCCTTATATACTCACTACCTGAATGAACCTGAACAAGTCTATGGGTTTTTTTTTTTTCATTTTTCTTAAATATAAAATTGAGATAATATCAATATCTTCCTTGAAGGGGTTTTGTGAAGATTGAATAAGATAACATCCCTAAAGTCCATAGCATAGTACCTGGATATACTAGGTACTATGTAAATGCTTCTTCTCTTCTTTCCCTTAATCAGGGAAAAATAATTAAAGAAAAGCCACCAACACCATGATCAAATAGCAATGAATTTATCATTATGCATTTGCAGACTAACTTTTCCACAAAAAGCAGAATGAAAAATTTTTCATTTTTTTCTCCTCTCATCATTGGTCACAATAAATTTCTGAGTATGTAGTTTTATTTTAATACTATTTTTTCTTTATACTACTATCATCATTGCATATTTGGTTCTTCTTCTTATTCGACTTTACTGTTCCATACTATTATATTAGGAATGAACAGAGACCTGGACCTGGAGTCCAGAAGCCCAAACTTCATATCTAACTTCAGAAAATTATTATGTGTGATCCCCTGGGCAAAATACTCAGTTTCCTCAACTACAAAATATAAGTAATATAAATAATTTAGCTTTAAGAGCAGCCATGAGGATCAAGCAAGATAATTTTTATAAAACACATATATGCCTAACATATAGTAGGTGCTTCATAAATTCCTTCCTCATTTTCCAAATGAGGAAGTGAAGCATTGAGCATTGTCTAAATTGAAATAACAAGTTAATGGAAACACTGGGGTAGGAATACAGGTTTTCATGACTTTCAGCTAAGTCATGCTGCCTTTTTGTGTCATAGCAGAGTTGTTGTCTAATCAGTACAACCAATTTATGTTCTTTCTATATATCAGTCTCTTGAAATGCAAAACTAGAGATAATAGGAAAAGAACTGTGAGACTGAGTCATTTTGATTGAGATCATGAGCCTTTTTGAATAACATAATTTGATAAGACAATATTGCTTTATACCTTCAATAACTTCATTATCTTCAACCTTTTGATTTTGTGGTTACACATGAGTGGTTTCATAGAGCATTGCAGTATAAGTCAGGACCAGAGGAATTCTCAGGGTAATTTAACTAAAGTGGCTTATGTTTTCCTTTCAGGATTTTTAAAAAATGAATTCTCATTTTGAGAGTAATAGAAATTATATCTTTCTCTGAAGAAGTTAGAACATTTTTTTTCTTACATAAACATCCTTAACTGTTAGATGCTTAAAGTCCAAAGATTTACTTTCATTATGATGATAAATATTTTTATTTTTTAAATTTTATTTTATTTAATAATAACTTCATATTGACAGAATTCATGCCAGGGTAATTTTTTACAACATTATCCCTTACACTCGCTTATGTTTTGATTTTTCCCCTCCCTCCCTCCACCCCCTCCCCAAGATGGCAAGCAGTCCTATATATGTTAGATATGTTGCAGTATATCCTAGATACAATACATATTTGCAGAACCGAACAGTTTTCCTGTTGCACAGGGAGAATTGGATTCAGAAGGCAAAAATAACTCGGGAAGAAAATCAAAAATGCAAATAGTTCACATTCGTTTCCCAGTGTTCCTTCTTTGGGTGTTTCTGTCCATCATTTATCCATTGAAACTCAGTTAGGTCTCTTTGTCATAGAAATCCACTTCCATCAGAATACATCCTCATACAATATCATTGTCGAAGTGTATAATGATCTCCTGGTTCTGCTCATCTCACTTAGCATCAGTTCATGTAGGTCTCTCCAAGCCTCTCTGTATTCATCCTGCTGGTCATTCCTTACAGAGCAATAATATTCCATAACATTCATATACCACAATTTACCCAGCCATTCTCCAATTGATGGGCATCCATTCATTTTACAGTTTCTAGCCACTACAAACAGGGCTGCTACAAACATTTTGGCACATACAGGTCCCTTTCCCTTCTTTAGTATTTCTTTGGGATATAAGCCCAATAGAAACACTGCTGGATCAAAGGATATGCACATTTTGATAACTTTTTGGGCATAATTCCAGATTGCTCTCCAGAATGGTTGGATTCGTTCACAACTCCAACAATGCATCAGTATCCCAGTTTTCCCGCATCCCCTCCAACATTCATCATTATTTTTTCCTGTCATCTTAGCCAATCTGACAGGTGTGTAGTGATATCTCAGAGTTGTCTTAATTTGCATTTCTCTGATCAATAGTGATTTGGAACACTCTTTCATATGAGTTGTAATAGTTTCAATTGCATCATCTGAAAATTTTCTGTTCATATCCTTTGACCATTTATCAATTGGAGAATAGCTTGGTTTCTTATAAATTAGGGTCAGTTCTCTATATATTTTGGAAATGAGTCCTTTATCAGAACGTTTAACTGTAAAGATGTTTTCCCAGTTTGTTGCTTCCCTTCTAATCTTGTTTGCATTAGTTTTGTTTGTACAAAGGCTTTTTAATTTGATATAATCAAATTTTTCTATTTTGTGATCAGTAATGATCTCTAGTTCAACTTTGGTCACAAATTTCTTTCTCCTCCACAAGTCTGAGAGATAAACTATCCTATGTTCCTCTAATTTATTTATAATCTCATTCTTTATGCCTAGGTCATGGACCCATTTTGATCTTATCTTGGTATATGGTGTTAAGTGTGGGTCCTTGCCTAATTTCTGCCATACTAATTTCCAATTATCCCAGCAGTTTTTGATGATAAATATTTTAAGAAGATTTAGAAAAACTTTAATTCTTCAATTGTTTTTACAACGTGCCCATGTCATCATTATATTTGGGGTTTTAAAAATTCTGTAGATTTGATCAAAATGTGCTTCAAAGTTTCCACTTTTAATAAGAATTTAAATTTCATTAAATGGAGAGAAAAAACATTAAAATCAAGGGTACACATGTAAAGTATAAAATATTTTAAAGGAATATTAACAATGGAATGGTTTGGCCAAATATAAAACATACTACAAAGCTTTGAAGGTAAAATAAAATAAACTGAATTGACACTCCTGCTCTAAAAGAGAAAAAGCATATGTGATTTGATTTAGTATGTATAGGTGGAACATTTGCAAATTCCTTCTAAAGATTAATGTTTACTGTATATTTATTTCATTTTAATCTTCCTTTATTGCTCAATCAAAAAGTATTAATAAATACCTACTCTGTCAGACAGTACTATAAACACTAGAGTTAGAAAAAAATGAGGATTAAGGCATTCAGCTATATGCATTCAGGGTGTCCTAAAGTCTTATTTAAGTTTTAAACTTTAATAACCTTTAACTGAACAAGACTTTTGGGACATCCTATATGTATACTTCTTTACTATCTTTTAGGATAGGGATTTTTAAATTCTTCATATTTATAGCTCTAATTGGTAGCACAAAGATGTCACTCAATGAATAATCATTGATTCAATTTGGAGATTATTTCAATAGTCATGGTTAGAAGAAATGTGGGCTTGTATAGGATGCTGGTTCAAAAACTGGAGAAAGGGGAACAGAAATATAAGAAATATGGAGACAGCACAATTGACAAAGAGATAGGATATCAAGAGACATTAAGGATGGATGAGTAGAAATAGAAATCAACTGCATAGAAAAAAATTGTTGAATCTCTGGGAGTTTATGAGATAAGCAAGAAAGAAGATAAAATGATAAAAGAAAAGATGATACAGGGTAGGATCTTGGGCAATAACTATAGCATCAGGAGATGGAGAATGAGTAAAGGAAAAAGAAAAGGAGAAGTCAGAGGGAAAGGGAAAGAACCAGGAAAGATCAGTGTCACAGAGTCAATAATATATCTAAGAGGAAGGAATGATATGGTTATCTTATCTTATATAAAGTTAGATGAAGTAGAATGAGGGCTGAAAAAAAGAAGGCAAAAGGAGAGAAGTATAAATAGTAAAAAATAAGATAGAGGGAAATACACAGTAGTTGTAATTGTGAATATGAATGTGTTCACTTATGAAAATAGAATCTGTTAAATAAGTAGAATAAAAAGAAGAAATAAATTATTTGTCTTTTTCAAGAAATATTTGAATCAGAGAAGTATACACAGAATGTAAGGTGCTAAAGTAAAATCTATTATGCTTCAGTTGAAGTTATAAAAAACAAAGCAAAACACACAAAAAAAGGCAGAAAAAAGAGGTTACAATTATGATCTTAGATGAAACAAAAACTAAATAACAGATTTAATTAAAGGACTTAAGGAAAGAAATTATATCTTGCTAAAAAGTAAGATAGACAACAAAGCAATAGCAATATTAAACATATTTGCTTGTTTTTTAGGTATCCTCAGTTATGTCTGTCACTTTGTGATTCTATTTGAAGTTTTCTTTGGCAAAAATACCGGAGTGGTTTGTCATTTTTTTTCTCCAGCTCATCTTACATATGAAGAAACTGAGACAAATAGGATTAAGTGACTTGCCCAGAATCACACAGCTACTAAGTTTTTGAAACCATTTTTAAACCCATAAAGATGTTTTCCTGACTCCAGTCTCATCATCCTGCCCATTGTGACACATAAATGCTCTTAAAATATGTATACACCAAAATATAATGTCCAAATTCTTTTTTTAAAAAGAGTTAAGTGTTTTTGAATAAAATAGTCAATAAAAGTATACTAGTGGGAGAACCTCAATTATCCCCTCACAGAATTAGATATATCTAAAAGCAAACAAACTCAAAAAGAAGTTAAAGAAATTAATAGAATTATAGAGAAGTTAAATATGAAAGATCTCCCAAGCAAACTGTTTCTTATGGTATCTGGTAAATTTTTTTCTTGATATGCACCTAAGAAAAAATGAGATTATATAAGAAAAAATAAAGCCTAGCTGAATGTTATATATTTGATCTTGAAGAATTTATTGAATTGTAGGGTATGAGAAGGATTTACTGAATCAGACTTGTGTTTAGGAAAATCACCTTGATAGTTGATGGACTAGAACAGAAAAAAAAAAAAAAAACAAACAAACAAAAAAAAAAAACATGAAAGTACGGTCATCAGGGCTTGAACCTGACTTACAATGTCAAAAAGAAAAGAAAAAAAAAAGGGGGGGCATATATGAGAAATCATAGGAAGATAAAATTAATAGGTCTTGATAAGAATTTCAATGTTATTAGAGAGAGGATTAGGATAATGCTTAGATTTTGAAGGTAGATGTCTGGGAAGATGTTCATGACTACTAGAAAAATGTGAAAGCTAGGAAAAGGTGAGTTTGGGGGGAAATGTAAATGAGTTCACTTTTACTCATATTGAATTTTAAATCTCTAGATATGAAATAGTGATATAAAACTCTCAATCAAGAGAGAAATTAGGGCTAGATAAATAGATTTGAAAATCAAAAAATATAGAGATGATAATTAAGTCTATGGAAACTGTTAGGATACCTGGCAATAAAGTATGGAAGGAAAAGAAAAAAGAAATCAGGAAAGAATCTTGAGGGAAACCCACAGTTAACAGACATTGCTTGGATGAAGATCAAGCAAGGGGAAGTGAGAAAGAGTAGTCAGACAGATGAAAGAGAACCAAAAAAAAAAATTGTAAGGAAACTTAGAGGGGAAAAAAAAGAATTGATAGCCTCTGAGGTTAGAGAAAGATCAGGATGAATGAAGGCTTAGACAAAAATCTTTAGATTTAGATTTAGTTTTGATAAGTATACCATTTATATAAACAAATCCAATCAATTATAAAATAAAGGTAATATATACATTAATAATAATATACCTTACTAGGCAAAGATAGATGTGTATATAAAAATAGATAATTCTATTTTATGAGATCATTATAGAGATCAAATGAGATAAGGCACTTAAAAGTCTTTAAAACCTTAAAGCACTACATAAATGACATATTACTACAACAATGATAATGACGATGATGACGATGTATTGAAAGGTAAAATAACTTATCAGTGGTCATATAGTTAAAATGTGTAAAGGACAACATGTGGTACTTAAACTCAGGTCTTCTTGACTACAAGGCTGACCTTTGAACTACTTCTCTATTATCTGGGATGATGATGATGGTAGAAGAAGAAGAAGAAGAAGAAGAAGGAGGAGGAGGAGGAGGAGGAGGAGGAGGAGGAGGAAGAGGAGGAGGAGGAGGAGGAGGAAGAGGAGGAGGAGGAGGAGGAGGAGGAGGAGGAGGAGGAGGAGGAGGAGGAGGAGGAGAAGAAGAAGAAGAAGAAGAAGAAGAAGAGAAGAAGAAGAAGAAGAAGAAGAAGAAGAAGAAGAAGAAGAAGAAGAAGGAGGAGGAGGAGGAGGAGGAGAAGGAGGAGGAGGAGGAGGAGGAGGAGGAGGAGGAGGAGGAGGAGAAGAAGAAGGAGGAGAAGAAGGAGAAGAAGGAGAAGAAGGAGAAGAAGGAGAAGAAGGAGAAGAAGGAGAAGGAGAAGAAGGAGAAGGAGAAGAAGGAGAAGAAGGAGAAGAAGGAGAAGAAGGAGAAGAAGAAGAAGATTACTTCAACTGATTTCTTGGCTTTGGAATATATCGTAAATGTGACTTTTTCTAGCCATACTGAATTAAGGAATATAACAATGTATTTAACCCTGAAATAGAGAAACAAGTTTCATAAAGACTAAAAATAAATAGATCTATCCCAATAACTAATCAAGTTGAATTGACATTAACTCACTAAATTTGAAAGTAAGCTTTTTTTTTTTTTTTAAGAAAACTAGTATTATCACTAAAGGGATGCTCCATAATAGAGGTACAACCAAGGAAAAAATATATCTTATGTGCTTATACACAAGATGTTATAAAGATAAATATAAGTAAATGTTAATATTTCTAAAAATAATGAAATATAGAAAATGTTATGTCTAACTTAAAATGAGTATAACCACATTAAAATATATAAAAGATATAAATTTCATAATAATTCACCTCATAGATTCAAAAGGTAAACATTTATGTCGAGATGGTGGACATAAACATAAACAAATAAACATAAACAACACTTACTATGGGTAAGAAGCTGTGATAAGCACCAAATGTATTATTTTGTGGTTAGAAATACCACATTTTGTTTTGGTAACTGGGTATTTTTTATGTAGGAGCATTTCATATTAATGCTAATTTAAAAACAATGTCCATGCCTGCTACAGAGTTGCTGCAAGGGTGAGACATATAGTTTTCATGAAGTTTCTGTTTTTATTGAGATTTACTACAAGTATATATTATCCTAAGTGCCCATTAGAGTACTAAATATTGAATATACTTCAAACTATTACAGTCATTCTTAGATAAAAGATAAAAACAAAACCCCACAAATTTGACTCATTAAAGAACTGCTTCTTAGGAGATCAGAGTTAAAGTTTTCACTTCAATGTGTTCTGTGGGTGGTCCTGGGTCTGTTTAAAAAAGGTTTTTCCCTATGAATCTGAATGACTTGGAAACAAATATGATTTTCCTACTTCAGTTCAAATTAAAACAATTAAGCCAAAATTTCCCCCTCTAAGGGAAGGTTATCTTTAATGCTGGCTTTCTATATGAAAGTTTATTAGATGTGTGTTGAGTTAGTAATTCAGCTTTACTAATTACTTATTAGTATTTAGTTAGGGATTTAGTCTTTATATAGTTTGCTGCAGTATATGAAGTATAAATACCTTATGGTGCACTCCCACAACAGAATGGTTAGAAAATGGACTACTTTAGAATTTGATATTCTCTATTAATCTGAAACAATGACTCTTCCTAAGAAGACATGGGTCTTAAAGAGAAGCTTAATGTGTTTATCTATTAAACAATATTAAAAAAATAAAAAAAATTAAAATTTCTTTTTTAATCAAACTAGTATTTTTATTAAAGTTTTTTTAAAAGTATTTGATCTTCTTTGGGTATAGAACTATTCGTGATATTACAGAATTAAATATCATACACACTATAGTAGCTTTTTTAAAAACATAATTCCAAGTTGTTTTCCAGAAGAAATGTATCAATTTACCATTATACACTTTTCTGACAGAAACTCCATTGTTTGTTATATTCCTTCTTTGGTTTTGGTTTTATTTAATTCTTTTTAATAGATATTACTTTATGAGTCATGTTGGCAGAGAAAAAAAAAACAGTGCAAAAGAGAAAAACCATGGGAGAGGGAAAAAAATAACAACAACAAACAATAAACAAAACAAAACAAATTGAACACAGCATGTGTTGATTTACATTCAATCTCGATAGTTCTTTTTCTGGATACAGATGGCATTTTCTGTCCAGAGTCTATTGGGATTACTTTGGATCATTGAACCATTGAGAAAAACCAAGTCTTTCATAGCTGATCATCCTACATTCTTGCTGTTACTGTGTACAATGTATTCTTGGTTCTGCTTGTTTTGCTCGGCATCAGTTCAATTAAATCTTTTCAGGCCTTTCTAAAATCAGCTTATTCATCACTTTTATAGAGCAATAATATTCCATTATCCTTTTATGCCACAACTTGTTGTACATAATCTTAGTGATGAATCCAAAAAGTCTCAAGCATTTGTGTAAATGCTTTGTGTAAATTTATTTGCTGAAAACTTAGGAGTTCATTCCCTTCCATCTAATAAATTTCAGGAGGCATTGGGAAGACCAGCCATTTTCCTGGACCTTTCTTAATGAACATACTTAATGGTCAGCCTGTGTTTGCTCTAGGAACTTGGCAAGTTCCTGGAGTAAAGAGAATCCTTTTAAAGGAATAAACAAATATTCTCTTAATGCTCCTCTTGTGATAAAACATCCTTGTGCCTAAGGGGGTTTGTTCTATTTCAAGAGTCACAAATCAAATGGGAATATTTGGTGCAATGCCTTGTTTTTTCTCAGCATATAAAAATCCTTTAGTGGGAAGGGATTTTGAGAACTCAGTTAGGAGGTTGGTATTAGCTAAGTGATAGCACTTACCCAATACCAACCCATGTTCCATTTGAGACTCTAGATTTCTGTGACTTGAATTCTCCCAGTTGTTGGAATCCAGATTTTGGAGCTTCCTCAAAGTGGTGAAGATGCATGCTGTATGTTGTCTTTTGTGTGTTTGTTTCTTTTATTGTCTTGATGATCACTATGTATGCTAATTGTACATTACTTTTATGCTTTTTCCTCATTTTTATTATGCCTTATTTAAATCAAGATTCTGAGAAGTAATAAATGTTTACCCATCCTCTTTAAGACTATGCCTATTGAATGTGAATTCCAAACCTAGATGAAACTTATTTGTTCAGTAATTCCCCAATTGATGGGCATCTGCTCATTTTCCATTTCTTTGCTACTGAAAAAAGAGCTTCAACAAACCTTTTTTGCAGATGTCGGTGCTTTTCTCTCCTTTATGATTTCCTTGTGATACAGATCCACTAGTGGCACTGCTGGGTCAAAGAATATGGAGTTTTATAACCCTTTGGACATAGTTCCAAATTGCTTCTCAGATTAGTGGGATCATTTCACAACTCTACTAGCAATGCATTAGTGTCCCAGTTAACTAACACCCCCTCCCCATTTATTATTATCATTTCCTGTCATCTTAGCCAATCTAAAGTATGTAAGGTGATATGCTAAGAGTTATTTTAATTTTCATTTCACTAATCAATAGTGATTTAAAGCATTTTTATATGACAACAGATGGCTTTAATTTCATCATCTGAAAATTGTCTGTTCATATCCTTTGATCTTTTATCAATTGGAGAATGACATATTCTTACAAATTTGACACAGTTCTTTATACATTTTGGAAAAGAGATCTTTATTAGAAACATTGGAGGACAGAGCCAAGATGGTGGAGAAGGCACACACGACTTTCTAATCTCTTCTCTTACCCTCACTATCACTATTATATTCAGCCTCAAAAATAGGCTTGACTGCTACAGTTCATAAAGATTAGAAATACAACAACTCGCCAGGCAAAGATAATCTGGAATCTCACCAGAAAAGATTTTCCTCAGGTCCAGGAAGAAGATCAGCTCAGGCAGGGAGAGAACCAGAGGCAGACCAAGTGGAGCCCCAAACGGGAAGTGAGAGCACAGGTCTCAGCACAAGCTCACAGCCCTAACCTGCAGTACCAACCTTTTCCTTGGGGCAGTTGCGAACCTGCACTGGGGGGGGGGGGGGGGGGGGCACAGCCTGGAGTAGCCTCTAATCTGCACAGTGGAGGGATTGGCTTGGGGCAATAGAATTTTCCCAGAGTGATTTACTTCTAGGCAGAGACTTCCAGGAAGAGAGTTTTGGTCTGTGCCTGGCTATTCGCTGGTCAGCTGCTAATACCCACAGCCCCACAAGGGGCTCTGGCTTGGGGCAGTGACATTTTCACAGCTTAGTCTCTAGCCTTAGGGCAGTGGCTAAATCACACAGCTCCACTGGGCACAGCCGCACCTTAGCCATGCTAAATCACCTCTGGTTGGGGGAAGGGGAAACTTTCACTCAGAGCACTCCCACACCTCAGAGTCTGAAACTGGGTTACATCTCTCCGCTGCTCTGCAGAGGAAACTGGTAACGCCCTTGTGCTGAAGGCAAACTCTAAAGACTTTAAAAAATGAGTAAAACAAAATTAAAAGGATTATCCATAGATTCTATACAGAAAAAGAGCAGGTTTGCAACCCCAAAGAGACTAATAGCAGACACCAGACAATACCCCAAAGGGGAATGTTACCTGTGCCCTTTTACATAATGCTCTCATAGAAGAGAACATTAAAAGTCTCAAAAGAGAGTTAGAAGAAAAATGATGAAAGGAAAGAGAAGCTTTGAAATATGAATTGGAAATGGTAAAAAATTCCCACAAAATGCAGGGAAACAAAATTTGTAAATTGGAAAAGGTAAAAAAAATCCCAGAGAAGTAAGATTTGTGAATTGGAAAAGACAAAGAACTCGCAAGAAAGTAGTATCTGTGAATTGGAAAAAGAAAATAATTCACTAAAAAAAAAATAGTGAAATGGAAAAAAAAATCCATAGAGCAAAACAATTCGTTTAAAAACTCAATTGGGCATATACAGAAAGAAGTAAAAAAAAAAAAAAGCTTATGAAAAAAATAATTCATTAAAAATCAGAACTGAACAAATATAAACCAATGATTCATTAAGACAGCAAGAATCAGTCAAGCAAAATCAAAAAAAGATAAATTGAAAAAAAAAAAAAAAGAAATATCTACTTGGAAAAATTACAGATCTGGAAAATAGATATAGGAGAGATAATCTGAGGATTATTGGACTTTCCAAAAATTATTATGAAAAAAAGAGCCTAGATACTATTTTACAAGAAATCATCAAAGAGAACTGTCCAGAGGTAATAGAATCAGAAGGTAAAATAGGCATTGAAAGAATTCATCAAACACCTTTTGAAAAAGATCCTAAAATACAAACTCCAAGGAATATTGTGGCGAAATTTCAGAACTATCAGATTAAAGAAAAATATGACAAGCAGCCAGAAAAAAACAATTTAAATACCGAGGTGCCACAATAAGGATCACCCAAGATCTGGCTGCCTCCACACCAAAGTATTGAAGGGCCTGGAATCTGATATTCTGAAAGGCAAAAGAACTTGGAATGAAGCCAAGAATAAATTACCCAGCTAAACTGAGCATTTTCATCCATGGAAGAAGATGGACATTTAATGAAACAGATGAATTCCATTTGTTTCTAAGGAAAAAAAAAAAAAACAGAACTAAACAAAAATTTTGATCTCCAACCATATGACTCAAGAGATGCAGAAAAGGTAAAAGGAACTCTTGAGAATTGTATTTCTGTTGTGGATATACCAAAAGACTACATGTATAATTTGATTTTGCTGATATAACATACAAAAAGGGAAGGAGAAATGGAAAAGGAATAATGTCAGAGAAGGGGAAAGGGGGGATAAAAAGAGGAAAACTACATCCCATGAAGAGGCAAAGGAATTTTATCATATCTGAGGGAATTCAGAGAGGGGGAGGAACATTGTGTGAATCTTACTCTCATCAGAGTTGGCTCAAAGAGAAAATAATTGACATACTTGTTTTATAAAAAAATCCTCTCTCACATCATTAAAAAGGGGGAGAGGAAAAGGGAAAAGAAAAAGAGTAATAAGGGAAGGGTACAAGAAAGGGGAAAAGATTCAAAGGTGGGGAGGGAGGGATCCTAAAGAGGATGAGAGGTGTGATACAATTTGGGGCACATAAGTTTAAAATGGGGAAAGAGGGTTGGGGGGACATGAAAAAGAAAAGCATAATCTGGGGATATTAGGATAGCAGGAAATACAGAATTAGTCATTTTAACCATAAATGGGAATGGGATGAACTGTCCCATAAAGCAGAGGTGGATAGCAGACTGGAACAAAAGTCAGAACCCTACAATATGGTGTTTACAGGAAACATATTTAAAGCAGGGAGATATATACAGAGTAAAGATAAAAGGATGGAGCAGAATCTATTATGCTTCAAGTGAAGTCAAAAAAGCAGGGGTAGCCATTCTTATCTCAGATCAAGCAAATGCAAAAATTGATCTAATCAAAAGAGATAAGGAAGGACACTATATCTTGCTAAAGGGTAGCATAGACAATGAAGCAATTTCAATACTAAACATATATGCACCAAGTGGTATAACATCTAACTTCCTAAAGGAGAAGTTAAGAGAGTTGCAAGAAGAAATAGACAGCAAAACTGTAATAGTGGGAAATCTCAACCTTGTACTCTCAGAATTAGACAAATCAAACACAAAAAAAATAAGAAAGAAACTAAGAGGTAAATAGAATATTAGAAAAATTAGGTATGATAGATCTCTGGAAAAAACTGAATGGTGACAGAAAGGAGTTTACTTTCTTCTCAGCAGTTCATGGAACCTACACAAAAATTGACCATATACTAGGACATAAAGACCTCAAAATTTAATGCAAGAAGGCAGAAATAATAAATGCTTTCTTTTCAGATCATGATACAATAAAAACTACATTGAACAAAACGTTAGGAATAAATAGACCAAAAAGTAATTGGAAACTAAACAATCTCATCTAAAAGAATCTGAAAGGTGAAACAGCAAATTATAGACACAATTAATAATTTCACTCAAGAATGACAACGATGAGACATCATACCAAAATCTGTGGGATGCAGCCAAAGTGGTAATAAGAGGAAATTTTATATCCTTAGAAGCTTACTTGAATAAAATAGAGAAAGAGAAGATTAATGAATTGGACTTGCAACTAAAAAAAATAGAAAAAGAACAAATTAAAAACCCCAATCAAATACTAAATTTGAAATTCTAAAATTAAAAGGAAAAATTAATAATATTGAAAGTTAAAAAAAAACTATTGAACTAATTAATAAAACTAAGAGTTGGTTCTATGAAAAAACCAATAAAATAGATAAGCCTTTGGTAAATCTGATTAGAAAAAAGGAGGGAGGAAAATCAAATTAGTAGTCTTAAAAATGAAAAGGGAGAACTTTCCACCAATGAAAAGGAAATTAGAGAAATAATGAGTCACTTTGCTTAGCTTTATGCCAATAAATTTGATAACCTAAGTGAAATGGATGACTACCTCCACAAATATAGACTTGCCAGATTAACAGAGGAGGAAGTAAATTGCTTAAATAGTCCCATTTCAGAAAAAGAAATAGAACAAGCTATTAATCAACTCCCTAAGAAAAAATCCCCAGGGCCAGATGGATTTACATGTGAATTCTACCAAACATTTAAAGAACAATTGGCCCCAATGCTATATAAATTACTTGGTAAAATAGGAAATGAAGGAGTCCTACCAAATTCCTTTTATGACACAGACATGGTACTGATACCTAAACCAGGTAGGTTGAAAACAGAGAAAGAAAATTATCGATCAATCTTTCTAATGAATATTGATGCTAAAATCTTAAACAAGATATTAGCAAAAAGACTACAGAAAATCATCCCCAGGACAATACACTATGATCAAGTAGGATTTATACCAGGATTGCAGGGCTGGTTCAATATTAGGAAAATTATCAGTATAATTGACCATATTAATAACCAAATTAACAAAAACCATATGATCATCTCAATAGATGCAGAAAAGGCATTTGATAAAATCCAACATCCATTCCTATTAAAAACACTTGAGAGTATAGGAATAAATGGACTTTTCCTTAAAATAATCAGTAGCATCTATTTAAAACCATCAGTAAGCATCATATGTAATGGGGAAAAACTGCAACCATTCCCAATAAGATCAGGAGTCAAACAAGATTGCCCACTATCACCATTACTATTCAATATTGTATTAGAAATGCTAGCTATGGCAATAAGAGTTGAGAAAGAGATTAAAGGAATTAGAGTAGGCAATGTGGAAACCAAATTATCACTCCTTGCTGATGATATGATGGTATACTTAGAGAACCCCAGAGATTCTACTAAAAGGTTATTAGAAACAATTCAGAACTTTAGCAAAATTGCAGGATACAAAATAAACCCAAAATCCAATAGTCAGAGTTAGAAAGAGAAATTCCATTTAAAGTAACTACTGATAATATAAAATACTTAGGAATCTATCTGCCAAGGGAAAATCAGAAACTTTATGAGCAAAACTACAAAACACTTTCCACACAAATTAAGTCTGATCTAACCAACTGAAAAAGTATTAAATGCTCTTGGATTGGGCTAGTAAATATAATAAAAATGACAATACTACCTAAACTAATCTATTTATTTAGTGCTATACCAATCAGACTCCCAAAAAACTATTTCAGTGACCTAGAAAAAATAATAACAAAGTTCATATGGAAAAACAAAAGGTCAAGAATTTCTAGGGAATTAATGAAAAACAAAATTAAATGAAGGTGGCTTAGCTGTGCCAGATCTAAAATTATATTATAGAGCAGCAATTACTAAAACCATTTGGTATTGGCTAAGGTGGAATAGGTTAGGTCCAAAGGACAAAACAGTCAGTAACTATAGCAATCTAGTGTTTGACAAACCCAAAGACCCCATGATCTAGGCATAAAGAAAGAGATTATTAATAAATTAGAGGAACACAGTTTAGTTTACCTCTCAGACCTGTGAAAGAGAAAGGAAATTATGACCAAAGAAGAACTAGAGATCATTACTGATCACAAAATGGAAAATTTTGATTATATCAAACTCAAAAGTTTTTGTACAAACAAAACTAATGCAGACAAGATTAGAAGAGAAACAATAAACCGTGAAAACATTTTTACAGTCAAAGGTTCTGATAAAGGCCTCATCTCCAAAATATATAGAGAATTGACTATAATTTATAAGAAATCAAGCCATTCTCCAATTGATAAATGGTCAACAGATATGAACAGACAATACTCAGATGAAGAAATTGAAACTATTTCTAGCTAGCCATATGAAAAGATGCTCCAAGTCATTATTAATCAGAGAAATGCAAATTAAGACAACTCTGAGATACTACTACACATCTGTCAGACTGGCTAAGAACCATTACATTGAATTCCCAATCCCTATATTTTTGCCTGCCTGCATTTTAGATTTTCTTCACAGGCTAATTGTACAACATCTCAGAGTGAGATTCTTTTTATACAGCAAAATAACGGTTTGGTCATGTATACTTATTGTATATCTAATTGATACTTTAATATATTTAACATCTACTGGTCATCCTGTAATCTGGGGAGGGAGTGGAGTGAAGGAGGGGGAAAAATTGGAACAAAAGTTTTGGCAATTGTCAATGCTATAAAATTACCCATACATATAACTTGTAAATAAAAAACTATTAAAAAAAAAAAAAGGAAACATTCTCTGTAAAAATGTTTCCTAGATTTGTACTTCCCTTTTAAACTTGTTTCTGTTGGTTTTGTTTGTGCAAAAACTTTTAAATCAAAGTTGTCATTTTGCTTTTCATAATGATTTCTAGTTCTTCTTTGGTCATAATTTCCTTTCTTCTCCAAAAATCTGATAAGTATTCTCCTAATTTGCTTATGGTATCACCCTTTATGCCCAAATCATGTACCTATATTCATATTATTTTGGTATTGGGTGTGAGATGTAGGTCTATGCTGAATTTCTGAAATTATTTTCCAGTTACCCAAGCAATTATTCTCACATAGTGAGTTCTTATCCCAGAAGCTGGAGTTTAGGGGTTTATCAAATACTAGATTACTATAATCATTGTTTGTTGCTTGATGTGTATCTAATCTATTCCATAGATGCACAACTCTATTTCTTAGCCAGTATCAAATGGTTTTGATTACTGATTTTTATAATAGAGTTTTAGGTCTGGTACTATTAAGACACCATCTTTTGTATTTTTTTTCATTAATTCTCTTGATATTCTTGACCTTTTCTTTTTACAGATAAATTTTGATATTATTTTTCTAATTCTATAAAATAATAAGTAGACCAATTTGGGCAGAATTGTCATTTTTATTATACTAGCTTGGCTAACCTAATATTTTTAAATGGATCAAGTTTTTAGAAGAGAGGATTTACTGGCAAAATTGATTTTACTTTATAACCTCAAAATAGTTGGTCTGATCCAGTTTACATCCCATGAGAGTCATGGTTAGGACAATTCCTCACTACGATATTTACGCTGCAATGTCGAGAAAGCAACAGGGTACCATGATAGAGGAGAAGCTTGAAAAGCAACTGACATATGTCACTTATTCATGTTTGGAATGTTTGAGGATTTTAAGCAATTCTATATATATGTGTGTGTGTATGTAATTTATAGATATCTATATCTATGAAGAGATACACATTTTTATACACACCTGCACATATATATTACATACTATACATATATACATGTAGAACATATTTCAACAATTCTTTATTATGTCAATATGTTATATATGAATGAGTTCATTTGTTTCTGATAATTCACCTTTTTATATAGGGGCTATTATTGTTTCTAATTATAAATGAAGCATCTGAGATTCAGAAAAATCAAATGACTTTTGTAGGATTTATGAAGCCCCTAAGTATTGGGTTGGTTGATAGCCTAAAGTCTTTTCTATGATCTGACAGTTCTCAAAATATAAAATGTTTTCATTGAGATGCTTGGCAGATTTTTATAATACATTAGTTTTATTTATAGCAAAATTTGTATAAACATATTTTTCCCCTAATTGCATTGCTAGTAAAGATTCTATTATGTCAGTATATTTTAATTGTTTGAAAACAATAGCTTGGTTTTCTTGGCCCTAATGTGATGAATCCTTCCCCCTTCAAACATAGAAAATGAATTAATGAAAAAATTATGGTTGCAGAAAGATAATACTTAGCATACTATTCTTAACACAGGTCATTTGTTTAATCCTAAGCAAAGAATCCATTAAACAAGAGAGTTTTAAAATTATATATTGCATGGGGGGAAATTGTTATAAAGTTTTCTAACTTCTGTCTCATTTTTTACCATAGAGGTCAGTCAAAATTAGACTGTTATGCTTGGTTTTGAATTTATTTTTTTTCTATTTAGAATCAAAAATAGCACTTTTTTTTCTATTTAGAATCAAAAATAGCACTCCTTTAGAAGTTTTATAATATAATTATAAAATCTCTGCCTTCTGAAGTCAATGCATTTTTATGAGATTTGCTTTATTGGAAGAAAACCAACTAACTTTAGAGGTACACCTTAAATTTAGAAACATTTTTCTTTTTAATCCAGACCAGGGAATCTCAATTTACAAGCAGTTATAATTTATGAAATAAATTACAATTGGCTAATTTTAATTTCAATCTCACTAATTGAAGTTTTTGCATTAATTCAAGTACATTTTATATAGTATTTTAATGAGTAAAAATTTCCAATAATACCTTTCTCTAAAAATTTCAAGAGTTTATCAGGAAGGAAAATCTGGTTTAAAATGATCAGTTTTTAAACTTAGCTTCTTTAGAAATAATTACATTTATGGCGGTAAGCTAGGAATCAGGACAGGAGTTTAATGATTATTTATGCCATTGTGTACATCATTACCATTATATGTGTATATCATCATTGCCATCATCATCAGCTCTTATTAACTATATACACTCATCTTCCAAATAGTCAATATTAGTGAAAATTTGAAAACAATGTCCATGCTTGCTACAAAGAGTCCAGATAGAGCCAGATAGTTCACTACTAAAGTATGGACTACTCAGTTTTCCAATTAATTGCCTGAAATTCAGAAGAGTAAATCATATAATGATACAGAATCAGGAACTTTCTTTTGCCTTTCTTTGTGTTTCTATCATTTAGCCCAGTGATTAGGTACATAATTGAAACTTAATAAATTCTAAGAATCCACCCAAGAATAACAAATTATATCTCATGAATCGGTTCACTATTTGTTACATTCATATTGCAAGAAACTTAAAATGCTAATGTGGTTAACTGAAACACACACATTATTATTTATTATATCTCAACTAGGCTTGTTATCTTTCCACTTGCACTTGCTACTTCTTCTGTCCTTAATATTTCTTCCTCTAATAGTCCTATTAACCCACACATGGATTTTTGTAATCTCATTATCTCTATTCCTTTTATTGACACTCTATATTTTATCATTAATTATGTCCTATTGATTCCATTTCCACATTTCTGTCATCTGTCCCTCTTTTCTATTTCTTTTTTTAATAGCTTTTTATTTACAAGTTATATGCATGGGTAATTATACAGCATTGACAATTGTCAAACCTTTTATTTACAAGTTATATGCATGGGTAATTATACAGCATTGACAATTGTCAAACCAAAATCTTCCAATTTTCCCAGCAATTTTTGTCAAACAATAAGTTCTTACCCCAAAAGCTGGGGTCTTTGGATTTGTCAAACACTAGAGTATTAAGGTTATTGACTGTTTTGCCCTTTGAACCTAATTTATTCCACTGATCAACTAATCTTTTCCTTAGCCAATACCAAATGGTTTTGGTAGCAGTTACCAAATATATTATATAATTATATAAATATATTAATATATTATATATATTAAAGTATAAATTAAAGTCAAAATAAATATACATGTTCAAACCATTATTTTGCTCTACAAAAAGAATCAGACTCTGAAATAGTGTACAAGTAGCCTATGAAGGAAATAAAAAAAAAAATGCAGGCAAGCAAAAATGTAGGGATTGGGAATTCAATGTAATGATTCTTAGTCATCTCCCAGAGTTCTTTTGCTGGGTATAGCTGGTTCAGTTCATTACTGCTCCATTGGAACTGATTTGATTCATCTCATTGCTGAAGATGGCCAGATCCATCAGAATTGATCACCATATAGTATTGTTGAAATATATAATGATCTCCTGGCCCTGCTCGTTTCACTCTGCATCAGTTCATGTAAGTCTCTCCAGGCCTTTCTGAAATCATCCTATTGGTCATTTCTTACCAAACAATAATATTCCATAATATTGATATACCACAATTTATTCAGCCATTCTTCATTTGATGGGCATCCACTCAGTTTCCAGTTTCTGGCCACTACAAAGAGGGCTGCCACAAATATTCTTGCACATACAGGTCCCTTTCCCTTCTTTAAGATCTCTTTGGGATATAAGCCCAGTAGTAACACTGCTGGATCAATATGCACAGTTTGATAATTTTTTGAGCATAGTTCCAAATTGCTCTCCAGAATGGCTTGATGTATTCACAATTCCACCAACAATGTATTAGTGTCTCAGTTGTTTCACATCCCCTCCAACATTGCACATTATCTTTCCCTGTCCTTTTAGCCAGTCTAACAGGTATGTAGTGGTATCTCAGGGTTGTCTTAATTTGCATTTCTCTGATTAATAATGACTTGGAGCATCTTTTAATATGGCCAGAAATAGTTTCAATTTCTTCATCTGAGAATTGTCTGTTCATATCTTTTGACCATTTATCAATTGGAGAATGGCTTGATTTCTTATAAATTAGAGTCAATTCTCTATATATTTTAGAAATGAGGCCTTTATCAGAACCTTTGACTGTAAAAATGTTTTCCCAGTTTATTGCTTCCCTTCTAATCTTGTCTGCATTAGTTTTGTTTGTACAAAAACTTTTCAATTTGATACAATCAAAATTTTCTATTTTGTGATCAGTAATGATCTCTAGTTCTTCTTTGTTCATAAATTACTTCCTCTTCCACAGGTCTGAGAGGCAAACTATCCTGTGTTCCTCTAATTTATTTATAATCTCTTTCTTTATGCCTAGATCATGAACCCATTTTGACCTTATCTTGGTGTATGGTGTTGTGTGGATCAATACTTAGTTTCTGCCATACTAGTTTCCAATTTTCCCAGCAATTTTTGTCAAACAATAAGTTCTTACCCCAAAAGCTGGGGTCTTTGGATTTGTCAAACACTAGAGTATTAAGGTTATTGACTGTTTTGTCCTTTGAACCTAATTTATTCCACTGATCAACTAATCTTTTCCTTAGCCAATACCAAATGGTTTTGGTAAATGCTACTTTATAATATAATTTTAGATCTGGTACAGCTAGATCACCTTCATTTGATTTTTTTTTCATTAATTCCCTAGAAATTCTTGACCTTTTGTTTTTTCCATATGAACTTTGTTATTATTTTTTCTAGGTCATTGAAATAGTTTTTTTGGGAGTCTGATTAGTATAGTGCTAAACAAATAAATTAGTTTTGGTAATATTGTCATCTTTATTATATTTGCTTGCCCTATCCAAGACCATTTAATATTTTTCCAATTGGTTAGATCAGACTTAATTTGTCTGGAAAGTGTTTTGTAGTTTTGCTCATAAAGTTTCTGATTTTCCTTTGGCAGATAGATGCCTAAGTATTTTATACTATCAGTAGTTACTTTAAATGGAATTTCTCTTTGTAACTCTGTTGGATTTTGTTAATGATATATAAGAATGCTGATGACTTGTGTGGGTTTATTTTGTATCCTGGAATTTTGCTAAAGTTGTGGATTGTTTCTAATAACGTTTTATTAGAATCTCTGGGATTCTCTATGTACACTCTCATATCATCAGCAAAGAGTGATAATTTGGTTTCCACATTGCCTACTCTAATTCCTTTAATCTCTTTCTCAACTCTTACTGCCATACCTAGCATTTCTAATACAATATTGAATAGTAACTGTGATAGTGGGCAACCTTGTTTGACTCCTGATCTTATTGGGAATGGTTGCAGTTTGCCTCCATTACATATGATGCTTACTGATGGTTTTAAATAGATGCTACTGATTATTTTAAGGAAAAGTCCATTTGTTATTATACTCTCATGTTTTTAATAGGAATGGATGTTGGATTTTATCAAATGCTTTTTCTGCATCTACTGAGCTGATCATATGTTTTTTGTTAATTTGGTTGTTAATATGGTCAATTATACTGATAGTTTTCCTAATATTGAACCAGCCCTGCAATCCTGGTATAAATCCTACTTGATCATGGTGTATTATGCTGGGGATGATTTTCCCCTCTTCTCTATTTCTACCACCATATCACTAATATAGGCCCTCATTTCCACCAACATAGACTATTAGAATGTATACTTATATTTCTTCCTGCTGATACTTTCTCCTTCTAATTTATCCTTGTTTTTGCACAAATCATTTTTGTATTTCTTCTCCATTAAACATTTTAAGTGGTTCCCCCCAATGGCTACAATTTTAAATTCTAGTATCTTTGTTTGATATCACAGTCCTCTAGGATCAGGTCGGACTTAAATTTCCAAACTTATCTATTATCCCATTCCACACATGAAACAAATTGGACTACTCATTCTCTAACAAATTTACTCTATATTCTATCTCTTCTAAATTTACGTAGATGTTCTCTATACTTGAAAAGACTTCATCCCTACTCTTTAAGCATTAAAATAATATCTTAAGTTTCCATCCAGATGCCAAACTCCATCAAGCTTTTCACTTTCTCCATTGTGGAAGAAGTCAGCAGATCAATGACATTAATATTCAAAATTTAAACTGCAATTTATTTTATAACTCTCAAATACATTTACATAATAATGTGTATTGCAGTTGTATGTATTAATATCTTGTCTCCCCATTTCTCATTTCATCGGAAATCTAGAGGACTATTTTGCACACAATGGTTACTTTTATATTTTGCTGAATTTTATTGTGATTGAATTATATTTTCACAATAATAACATAAATCAGAAGAGTATCATTATTCTTTCCTTATCTATTAGAAAAGAGACTTAGAAACCTTAATGATTTGCTCATGTTGAATGTAGCACTTCAGCCCATGTCTTTTTACTTTGTCATGTGTTTTATATCTTGAAACATAGGGGACTATGGAATAAGTCCATCGAATCTGAAATATACTTAATCCTATTGTAGCTACATTTATTGTAAAAATATCTTTATTTTTCTTTCCCTTGAGTTTAAAGATATTTCAGAGCTCTTGCAGTAAAGATAATTATTATTGTTAATCCTTGTCTCTTTACCCTTTTCCTTTGCAAAAAGGGAAACATGAGCTTGCCAAGCCACTCTTTTTCGCTTCACATTGACAGTGATTTTCTCTTTAGTTACTGCCCTAAGATTGACTCTTAAGGGGGTCTCCTTGAGCATGTTTTGAGTAAAGCAATGGGAACATCAAAGTGGCCTACTGTAGAAGCTCATCACTTAATTCCCCATCAGAGAGAAAATATTATTAATATCACCTTATGCCCAAGAGAAAATTCATGCTTTTATCATGCTTTCAGAAGATATAAAATATAAATTAATAAACTTCTCTTTTCATTTGTCTTCTCAGGCCTCAGATAGAACAATATAGGCAATTTCTAACACTTTTTTTCTCTTCCATTTTTTTCTCTTGATGTTACATGTCAATCATTGATCTTTTCTCTTGCATTTCACTTCCTATAAGAAAATACTTGCACATAAGAAATCCCTGTGTTCAATCACACTTTTATTCTGGCTTCCAATAATAATTGAAAAATGTAAATTAAACTTTAAGGAACAGGCAAACTTTGAATTTTTGAATTTTATATATACTCTCCTGACTGCTAAGAGAGAAATAAGAACAAGCGAAACAAAAATCACTGTCTGATATCAGTTTTGCCAAATTGAAAGTTTACCAGTGACTTGTATGCCTGGCAGCATTTGTTGGCATCCATTATATCATGACAGCTGCTCAAATGCCAGCAACCCCACCCACATTTGTGTTCTCTCCAATCTCTCCTAAAATATGCTTATGGAGCTGAGCTCAATTCTCTCCTCCCCAAAGACATACATATAGACATGTATTTCTTTCATTAAGACCTCCTCCAAGGCAAGAGTGAAGGTCATGCTGTCTTTTTTAGGTCTCTCTCTTGTCAGTAGCTCAAAATAAAAACAATCTGAATATTTCTGATTTCTCCAGACAGCTTCATTCAATCCTTTCAATTCTATAACTTGACACAATGAGAGGGTGCTATACTTTATTTAATAGAAAAAAATGTCATGTTTTAATCTAAGTTCAGTCAATTACAGTATCAAATATTATATAATATGGAAAAAAATCATTGTAAATTTATAAAACATTTTTTTCAAAGAAAGTCACTTGAAAGGACTTTAAAGAAAAAGAAAGGAAGAAAGAGAGGAAAAGGAATAAGAGGAAATGAAGGAGAAAAGATTCTCATTCCTGGGTAAAATCAAGCATGACTGGCTCCATTGAGACAACATTCAAGACATAGGAAGTAAAACAATATTTCAATCAAGTTTTGTGGTTCTCTTTAGAATATAGTGAAGATTCATCTAAAAAAAATTAAGACTATAAGAAAATTCTTACTATCATTATTATTGCTGTTGCTATTGTTATTGTTGTTTTTAATTAAATTCATGATAAAATTGTATTAAGATATTCTGAGCTGTACTTTTCCCCAGACTTAACCTCCAGAACCCATGCCACAAATACTGAGAAAAGCTGATTCATTGTTTTGTAAACATCTACTCTGGGGCTAAGCAGCCTTATTAGTGATAGTTATCACTATCACTAATAGCTAGTGACAGAATGAATTTACCTAACACATTCTCAGAAACAAAAGTAGATCATACTTCAAAATTTATCCAGTTGTCCACTCAGTTATTTTGTCTTATCCTTTGCCTTTCTGTCATTTATACAATATTCCTTTTCCTCCCTATCCCTCTGGTTCTAGACTAAGTAATACAATCAACAGTACTATTGTTCTTGAAAAGAACACATCAATTGACTTCCTAGTGGATGTAGCAACCATCCCTAGAATTCCTAAAATCAAAACTCCTTTGCCTAGAAACTTATTTAACATCCTCTTGAACACAAACCACTCCAAAATGTAAACTCCTTTAGGAGGAGCCTTTTTTACTTGTGGTATTCGTACCCTCATGACTTAGCATGATAGTGGTATTCCTGGTCTATCTCATTCAGACTAGTCTCTTGATAGTTTACATTCAACTTCAGAAGAAAAGAAACACTTGGAGATTATTCAACAGTTAAGAAAAGATTTACTTACCTATTGCAGAATATGCAATAATTATAATTGTTAAAGACACCTAGAATTGATTCAACTGAATGAACTTGATGCGCGCATTATAATCTCTGTGACTTGAGAATGTTCTCAATACTTTTAAAGGAAAAGAATAACCTAATTTACATGGGAGGCTTCAAGATAATACTTTAATACATTCTGAATCAAAGCAGTCATTTAATAAAAGATTTTTCATTTATTCCTTCCATTCTTCCTTCATCTATTCATACAAAGGCCATATATATTTTTCCCCAATTTCTATCAAATAGGCTCAAGCAAGGCAAGGTTTAACTTAGCTTCAAATTATTGGGAAGCAATATATGCTTATAAATTTAAAGCCTCTTTTTTTTAAATAACTGCTCTATTAAACAATGTAGATCCTCTTGAAGTTTCATATTTTTATTAGCATAACCCATTCTTCTTAGTGATATCTTCTTACCTTTAATTCTTGAGGATTTTAAAGACTAAAAAGATTAATGCTAATTTAAGATCTAACCAAAAGGGAAATTAGGTTAAAATTATTAGCTTTTTAAAATCAATGGTTTTGTTACAAATTTGGTTGAGTAGTAAGCAAAAGTATTGATATTAGACCCAGAGAACTTGAATTCAAGTCTTCATTGTGCCACTTACTATCGGAGTCATTTTTGACAAGTCAAAACCTCTCAAGATATCTGTTTCTTCATATATAAAGTGTAGGTCTCACATGGATTAAAGAAACTCTAGATTACTTCATCTTTAGATACTAAGTTTAGATTCAGAGTCAGAGATCAAGATGTGAAGTCTGAAGGTTATAAATATAATTACTTCGTGGCCAAATGTGATTTATCCAAGAATATAAATTCAAAAATGCTAATGAAATATATTTCTTTTAAAATTAAAATCAATAATTTCATACTTTAAACTGAATTAGGCTGTCTCATTTGTCCATTTCAGTAAGATTTTGAATGTTTTAACTAACTAGAATAAGAGATTAATCTGAAATAAGACTATTTACATGAATCTTTAAATGTGAAGATCACAGGTAGCTGCAGTAATCAAATTGTCATTGATGGGAATGATATGTTGAATCAATGGAGCATTAATAATTAAAAGTGCCATTTCTTCTTTATATAAATCAACATAGAGAAAATTGAGTCATATTTTCCATACTTGTATGTGAGAGATGATGAGAATTGTTTAGAATCTACAACTAACGGTAATTTTATGAGAGTCGATTTAGCACTTATTAAAACTAGGAAACCTTATCGAACCTTCCTGGATATACATGCTGAGCTATTTGCATTATTTTGACAGGTTTTCTGCTCAGAACATATAAAGAATAAACCACTCATTCACTCATCTTTTGGTTATCATAATTGCATTAAGTTCCCATTTTTATTCCTGATTAACTTTTAAAGAAAAAAATGAAATTACACAATTTAATGAAGCAGTATACCACAATGATGTGTGAAATTGAGATTTGCTCTCACATTGAAGTCATATAAAATCCTGTCTTCTATGTAGCAGTCTAATATTTTGCATCCTTTGGAACTCATTGTAAATGTTTCCATTAAAGAATAAGGTAATCAGCATTTAGGATAAATTATATTATTACTAAACTGTGGAGTTGATTCTCAGAAACCCAGAGGACAAAAAAGTGTGCTTTAAGTTTAACAGAAGAAACTAACAAGGAAATAAAGAATAAGACCAATTCCTATGAGTGAGCTTTTTTTTTTTTTGCTTAGTTTTTGAGCTTTTGGGATTCATCACCAGGCATTCTTGAAAATAATTGTAGCAGCCATTATGAGAAAACACAGATTTGGGGCCAGAGAACTATGTCACTTGGAAAATGTTTTAATTTTGCTAGGCTTCTTTGTTCATATATAAAAACAACAACAACAAAGAAATAAAAACTCCCTAGAAGTTTTTCCTTCTTGGAATTATTTTAATTTCATTTCTTGTGTCCCTTAACAGGAATCCAAGCAGAGAGGAGCTATTTCATGAAGCAATCCACCAATGAATAAATATTTATTAAGTATGTGTAATGTATCAATCTCTCTGCTTGGCTCTGGGAGTACAAAGATACAAATGAAATTATTATATTTCTAAGGGAGTTTACATATAATAAGGATAGTATATATAAAATATGTACATATAAAATATGGGAAGATAGAGATAGATTAATGATCTCATTGATATTGGGAATTTCCAGAATAGCAAATACTGTGGATGTGATCAGGCACATTTTGTGCAACTTATATAGACTTGGACAACTAGAATCCAATCACCCAACATCCAGAAATATTCTTGGATAGAATTTAAAACCGATCTTCCTAGCTTTGAAGCTACTTTGCTCTATGTCCACTTTTCTATGTGACCTTTCTTGTATAAAGTATATAAGAAATAAATATAAAATCAATTAAAGGAAGGGCCCTGGAAACCAGTGAGTGTTGGAGGTGGAGGGATAGTGAGGAGGGTAAGAAGATAATGAAAGCCTACATTTAGAAAATACTTCTTTGATAAAGTTTGAAGGAAATGAGATATTAAGAGGCAGAGGTTAAGAACACATGCCAGGCATAGGTAACAGGCAGAATAAAGATAAAAGATGAGAGTTGTGCTGTCATATTTGAGGAACAAGAATGTCAATCCAGTCAGAACTTAGAGGTGCAGAAATGGCAACAATATATAATAATACTAGTAAATCAGGCAGAAACCATAAGGTGAGTGATTTAGAAGGGAAGGAGGAAGGAAGAAAGGAAAGAAGAAAGGAAAGAAGGAAGGAAGAGAAGGAGGAAGACAGACAAAAAGGGAAAGGAAGAAAGAAAAAGGAATAAACGAAATAAGTGAAATAAAAGAGCTTATAGTTAATGTGAAAGGCAATAAACTTTTTTTTTTAATGTCTTTATTTCTAAAACCCAGCAAAGTACCATGAAAATTGCAGGCAATGAATAATAGTTTGTTGAATCTATCAATTAGCAAGCATTACTTAAGCCTTTAGTATTTGCCAAAAACTGTTTTAGGGACTAGGACTAAATTGAAACCCATTTCTGCCCTCAAGACATTTACAGTTTAATGGGCAAATAAAGCACATCTTATTAGAAACAATAGGATAGAATGACTCTTGGAGTCAGGAAGTCCTAAGTTCAAACCCTACCTCAGATACTTCCTAATTGTGTGACCCCTCCACAAAAAATACCATTTTTGTGTTTCAGTTTCCTCCCATCTATAGAGGTATAACTCTATGATATATGTGTGTGTGTGTTGTTTATATATCTATATTTATACACAGAAACACACACATACATATGAAGGAAATAAGTACCTACTGTGTTTAGAAATAGTATTTTATATTATTATCATAACAACGTTGGGAAACAACGATGCTATTATTGACAAATTTTATACTTGAAGAAACTGAGGCAAACAATGTTTAAGTGATTTCCCCAGGATTACACACCTGGTAAGTTTTTTGGTCCAGCCATGACTTCAAGTCTTTCAGACTTTAGTACCAGAGCTCTATCTATTGTACTAAGCTTACTCTGGAGAAAAAAGGAACTAGCAAAGTAGCACTTGACTTCAGTCTTGAAGGAAGAAAGGGATTTCAAGGGGTAAAGATGAGAGGAAATGAACATTCCAAGTTTGTGGTATGAGGTAGTACAATTACACAGAGATAAGAGCTGGAATATTGTGAGAAGAAAAGGAACTAAACCAAAATAGCTAGTCTATATGGGAGTAATATGTAAGAAAAGTAAAAAAAGTCAGGAAGAGGTAAGAAAGAAAAACCTTAGGAGTTTTAATTTGATCTTAACAATAATAGAATAATGCTGGAATTTGCTGAGTTTATGGAGTGGTGACATGGGCATATTTGTGTTTTGGGAAATTTTCTTCAGTAACTATGTGAAAGATATATCTAAATAGAAAGACTTGAGGTTGCATGACCACTTAGGATGCTATTAGAATTTTCCAAGGGACAGAAGAAGAGTATAAACTAGATTTGTGACTATGTAAGTTAGGATACTGGGTTGTGTTGGGGGCCGGGCCAGGTCACAGAAAAATGGGAAACCACAACAGAGACTGCCTCTTCCAGCTTCCCCGAGCCTGACGGGGCTTCGGACGTCTCCGCCCCTCCTCTTGGAGACGGGAGGAGGGAATCACCAGACAGAGAGCCGAGGTTGATAGAACAGTGATGTTTATTGATGCTACAAGTCAGCCGTGTCTTCCCGAACCACCCCGTGCCGCTCTTTTTTATAGCCCTTATCCTTTCTCATTAATGTACACCAATCGGGACAGAGAGTCCTCCCCGATCCCTCCCCGAAAGGAGGAGCCCAACCTTACTGTGCCTCCCCTGTCCCCCAACCTGTCCAGACTCCACCACACCATCAGCGCCACCTTGGTAGTCCAGGGATACAGGTTAGGGTGGGCCTGACACAAAGGCGTCTCAACTCATCCCAGGAGGGTCAGGTCCAGAGCTTCTTACAGGGTTGTATATGAGAAATATTGTAAGCATAAAATTGATTAAATTATTGACTACATGAAATAACTGAAAGGGATAGGTTAAAGATAATAAGGAACTTGCAAATCTGTGTAACTAAAAGGATGGTAGTCTTATAAGTAAAAGTGAATTCTAGAAAAGACATGGCTTTGAGAGATAATCTCACAGTAAGTGTGTTTCTGACATTGAATTTGAAATGATTATGGACAATGGTTCTCTGGTAAAGGCTGACTGGAAGATGGGAATGATAGTTGAGCAATTTGCAAGAAGTGACAAGAGAGATTGGGATCAAAGGTCCATTTAGAATTGGCTTTGTCAAGACAAGTCAACTCTTCAGCAGAAAATGGAGTAAAATAAGAAACAGCAAGCAATAATGTCAGGGAAATATGAAATAAGGAGAAGGAACTGATTATAACTAGTCTTTTTTTCTCCATGAATTACGAGGCAAAAACTTCAGCTGATGGGGATGAAAGGAGGTGGCCTGAAGAGGGATGAGAAAAGCTAGAATAACCTCTGTGGTCAGTAGGTTAGAGAATCGATCAATTAAGAAATAGTAGGCCTGTGTTGTCATTGAAGGTTCAATTGAATTGAGTTTGAACTCTGAGGTCACTTTCAACTCTAAATCTATGATCAGGGCAAATGAAACTATGTTTTATATCTTTAAAAAGTGACATCAGTGACTGAAAATTTGAAAATGAATTATGAAATTATATTCCAATAAAATATTGATTTTCTAGCATTTTGGCTCTAGATTCTAGAGAGACAAAGAACCCTACAATTTGTCATCACTTATTGTGATCTGTTATCAAATAGGTTATAACCCATCCCCAGTAGCCCTTGACAAACAAAAGTTCACGATAGGAGATCAGTGTATGGAAGGCTTTATTTTCTTTCTTCTGACATTCAAATGGTACTCATAAATGAGCCCGGCTTTCCACCTATTATCCCTTATCCTCTCTGCAGAAAGAGCCCTTGTTTCCCTTCAATCATACAATTTCTAGATGGCATCCTTTACTGTCATTTTTCAAAAATTTTATGGTTATTTATGCCGACCTATTCCCAAACTCCACACACCATATGATCTACCTTTGCCCTCTCTGTTTGACATTCGCTTATAACCCTTCAGAGAATATTGTAGTTTATGTTTTGCTGACCTATAACAACAATGGTAAAATACAAGCATTCAAAATTCTGATATTACATGATTAGCTTCAGGTCATTCAATTATATGTATTTTAATAATTTTCCATAGATCAGTTTTCATTCTCCTCTTTAAAAATATTTATTAACCATTTATTACATAACAGGCATTGTGCTAAAAAAACTTTACAAATATTATGTCATTTAATCCTTACAACAATCCTGTGAAATGTGTATTATAATGATCCATATTTTACAGTTGCTGAAATTATTGCAAAGTAATTTTATATTGCAAAGATTTTGTAATGATGTTCTATCCATGGTGCCACCTATCTGCTTCTTTCTATTTAATAATAGCCCCAATTCATTGTCTAGCTTCATTATCTAAACCATCAGATTTTCCATAATGATGAGGAATTGAGATGTGTAATGATAGACAAGTTCTACATAATCTGGAAAGCAGAATTTCTACATTTACTATACATTTTTGTATATATGAGTCAGAGCAAATTACTTAAAGTAATTACTGATGTCTTCCAGTGGTCTATAAATATTGTGATCCCAGGAAATTTCTTAATTTGGTGCTATGTTATTTAATAACCATAAATAGTTAACACCACTCCTTGGAACGTCCTTCTAGATACTTTCCATCAATCTTTCCTGTAATCCCACCCACACAGTACTTAGTGTACTGGACCTTTTCTGACTTTTCCCTCACATTAAAAATCTCATTCCTTCAAATCCCTACCCATCATTATGGAAAGTGATCTGATGAGCTGATGCAGACATGTACTATATATTAAACACCATTTCCTAAGGATGTTGGTATTTCCAGGGGAGAGTAATATGATAACACTAACGACCTTCTGCACCAATTGCCCCAAAGAATTATCTCCTATACTTATGATCTAAATTATAGTTTAAAAGCAAGAAATTATATTTTTTTTTATCTAGACTTTTTGGAAAAATCTTGATGAGGAGTAAAATGGCTTTTTGTAATGCTGTTGGCTCAAGAACTTTTCTGGTATGTTCCCCCATCTGCAAGCAACAATGCATCAACATTCAACCAACTCGTTTAACCAAATAACATCAAGTGGCTTCACAAAGGTATAGATAGACCACAAATACAAATGATTTCTTCCATCTCTTAGAGGAGAGATCCAGAGGCAGCCTCTACACATTATTAGTTTTTGCCCCAAGACAGTAGAGACAGTCTTTTAAAAATATTTTTTTCTTTTCTTTTTTTTTTTTAAATTTAATTTTATTTAATAATAACTTTGTATTGACAGAATCCATGCCAGGATAATTTTTACACAGCATTATCCCTTGAAATCACTTATGTTTCATTTTTTCCCCCGCCCTCCCTCCTCCCCCCCCCCAAGATGGCAAGCAGTCCTATATATGTTAATTATGTTGCAGTATATCCTAGATACAATACACATTTGCAGAACCGAACAGTTCTCCCGCTGCACAGGGAGAATTGGATTCAGAAGGTAAAAATAACTCAGGAAGAAAATCAAAAATCAAATACTTCACATTCATTTCCCAGTATTAATTCTTTTGGTGTAGCTGTTTCTGTCCATCATTTATCCAATGAAACTCAGTTAAGTCTCTTTGTCAGAGAAATCCACTTCCATCAGAATACATCCTCATACAATATCGTTGTCGAAGTGTATAATGATCTCCTGGTTCTGCTCATCTCACTTAGCATCAGTCCATGTAGGTCTCTCCAAGCCTCTCTGTATTCATCCTGCTGGTCATTCCTTACAGAGCAATAATATTCCATAACATTCATATACCACAATTTACCCAGCCATTCTCCAATTGATGGGCGTCCATTCATTTTCCAGTTTCTAGCCACTACAAACAGGGCTGCTACAAACATTTTGGCACATACAGGTCCCTTTCGCTTTTTTAGTATCTCTTTGGGCTATAAGCCCAATAGAAACACTGCTGGATCAAAGGGTATGCACAGTTTGATAACTTTTTGGGCATAATTCCAGATTGCTCTCCAGAATGGCTGGATTCGTTCACAACTCCAACAATGCATCAGTGTCTCCATTTTCCCGCATCCCCTCCAACATTCATCATTATTTTTTCCTGTCATCTTAGCCAATCTGACAGGTGTGTAGTGATATCTTAGAGTTGTCTTAATTTGCATTTCTCTGATCAATAGTGATTTGGAACACTCTTTCATGTGAGTGGTAATAGTTTCAATTTCTTCATCTGAAAAGTGTCTGTTCATATCCTTTGACCATTTATCAATTGGAGAATGGCTTGATTTTTTATAAATTTGAGTCAGTTCTCTATATATTTTGGAAATGAGGCCTTTATCAGAACCTTTAATTGTAAAGATGTTTTCCCAGTTTGTTGCTTCCCTACTAATCTTGTTTGCATTCATTCTGTTTGTACAAAGGCTTTTTAATTTGATATAATCAAAATTTTCTATTTTGTGATCAGTAATGGTCTCTAGTTCATCCTTGATCACAAATTTCTTTCTCCTCCACAAGTCTGAGAGATAAACTATCCTATGTTCCTCTAATTTATTTATAATCTTGTTTTTTATGCCTAGGTCATGGACCCATTTTGATCTTATCTTGGTATATGGTGTTAAGTGTGGGTCCATGCCTAATTTCTGCCATACTAATTTCCAGTTATCCCAGCAGTTTTTATCAAATAATGAAATCTTATCCCCAAATTTAGAATCTTTGGGTTTGTCAAACACTAGATTGCTATAGTTGACTATTCTGTCTTGTGAACCTAACCTTTTCCACTGATCAACTAATCTATTTCTAAGCCAATACCAAATGGTTTTGGTGACTGCTGCTTTATAATATAATTTTAGATCAGGTACAGCTAGGCCACCTTCATTTGATTTTTTTTTCATTAATTCCCTTGAGATTCTCGACTTTTTATTGTTCCATATGAATTTTGTTGTTATTTTTTCTAGATCAATAAAATATTTTCTTGGAAGTCTGATTGGTATAGCACTAAATAAATAGATTAGTTTAGGGAGTATTGTCATCTTTATTATGTTCGCTTGGCCGATCCAAGAGCACTTAATATTTTTCCAGTTATTCAAGTCTGACTTTATTTGTGTGGAGACTTTTTTATACTTTTGCTCATATAATTCCTGACTTTCCTTTGGTAGATAGATTCCCAAATATTTTATGCTATCAACAGTTATTTTGAATGGAATTTCTCTTTGTATCTCTTGCTCTTGGATTTTGTTAGTGCTGTATAAGAATGCTGAGGATTTATGGGGATTTATTTTGTATCCTGCTACTTTGCTAAAATTATGAATTATTTCTAATAGCTTTTTAGTAGAATCTCTGGGGTTTTCTAGGTATACCATCATATCATCTGCAAAGAGTGATAGTTTGGTTTCCTCATTGCCTACTCTAATTCCTTTCATCTCTTTCTCGACTCTTATTGCAGAGGCTAGTGTTTCTAATACAATATTGAATAATAATGGTGATAGTGGGCAACCTTGTTTCACTCCAGATCTTACTGGGAAAGGTTCCAGTTTTTCCCCATTGCATATGATGCTTACTGAAGGTTTAAAATATATGCCCCTAACTATTTTAAGGAAAAGTCCTTTTATTCCTATGCTCTCAAGTGTTTTTATTAGGAATGGCTGTTGGATTTTATCAAATGCTTTTTCTGCATCTATTGAGATGATCATATGGTTTTTGTTTGGTTGGTTGTTGATATAGTCAATTATGTTAATAGTTTTCCTAATATTGAACCAGCATTCCTGCATTCCTGGTATAAATCCTACTTGGTCATAGTGTATTATCCTGGGGATGATTTTCTGTAATCTTTTTGCTAATATTTTATTTAAGACTTTAGCATCAATATTCATTAGGGAGATTGGTCTATAATTTTCTTTCTCTGTTTTCAGCCTACCTGGTTTAGGTATCAGTACCATATCTGTGTCATAAAAGGAGTTTGGTAGGACTCCTTCAATCCCTACTTCTTCAAATAGTTTATTTAGCATTGGAGTTAATTGATCTTTAAATGTTTGATAGAATTCAGATGTAAATCCATCTGGTCCTGGAGTTTTTTTCTTAGGGAGTTGATTAATAGTTTGTTCTATTTCTTTTTCTGAGATAGGAGTGTTTAGGATATTTACTTCTTCCTCTGTTAGTTTAGGCAAGTTATATTTTTGGAGGTATTCTTCTATTTCATTTAAGTTGTCGAATTTATTGGCATAAAGTTGGGCAAAGTAACTCCTAATTATTGCTCTAATTTCCTCTTCGTTAGTGGTGAGTTCTCCCTTTTCATTTTTAAGACTAACAATTTGATTTTCCTCTTTCCTTTTTTTAATCAGATTTACTAAGGGTTTGTCTATTTTGTTGGTTTTTTCATAGAACCAACTCTTAGTTTTATTAATTAATTCAATAGTTTTTTTACTTTCAATTTTATTGATCTCTCCTTTTATTTTTTGAATTTCAAGTTTAGTGTTTGATTGGGGGTTTTTAATTTGTTCCTTTTCTAGCATTTTTAGTTGCAAGCCCAATTCATTGACCTTCTCTTTCTCTATTTTATACAAATAGGCCTCTAGAGATATGAGATTTCCCCTTATTACCGCTTTGGCTGCATCCCATACATTTTGGTATGATGTCTCATTATTATCGTTTTCTTGGATGAAGTTATTAATTATGTCTATAATTTGCTGTTTCACCCAATCATTCTTTAGTATGAGATTATTTAGTTTCCAATTATTTTTTGGTCTACTTTCCCCTGGCTTTTTATTGAATGTAATTTTCAATGCATCGTGGTCTGAAAAGGATGCATTCACTATTTCTGCCTTACTGCATTTGAGTTTGAGGTTTTTATGTCCTAATATATGGTCA
This sequence comes from Antechinus flavipes, assembly GCF_016432865.1. Taxonomy (NCBI): domain Eukaryota; kingdom Metazoa; phylum Chordata; class Mammalia; order Dasyuromorphia; family Dasyuridae; genus Antechinus; species Antechinus flavipes. The sequence continues at coordinate 397,543,902 of NC_067401.1, forward strand.
ATTTTTTTATAAGTTCCATGAACTGCTGAAAAGAAGGTGTACTCCTTTCTGTCCCCATTACATTTTCTCCAGAGATCTATCATATCTAATTTTTCTAGTATTCTATTTATCTCTTTGACTTCTTTCTTATTTATTTTGTGGTTTGATTTATCTAATTCTGAGAGTGCAAGGTTGAGATCTCCCACTATTATAGTTTTACTGTCTATTTCTTCTTGCAGCTCTCTTAATTTCTCTTTTAAGAATTTAGATGCTACACTACTTGGTGCATATATGTTTAATATAGATACTTCTTCATTATTCATTCTACCCTTTAGCAAGATATAGTGCCCTTCCTTATCTCTTTTGATTAGATCAATTTTTGCTTTAGCTTGATCCGAGATCAAGATGGCTACCCCTGCTTTTTTGGCTTCACCTGAAGCATAGTAGGTTTTGCTCCAACCTTTTACCTTTAACCTGCATGTATCACCCCGCTTCAGGTGTGTTTCCTGTAAACAACATATTGTAGGATTCTGGCTTTTGATCCATTCTGCTAACCGCTTCCTCTTTATAGAGGAGTTTACCCCATTCACATTTATGGTTAAAATGACAAATTCTGTATTACTTGCCATCTTGTTAACCCCGGTTTATGCTATTCTCCCTTCTTACTCCCTTACCCCCCTTCCCAGTATTAAGCTTGTGAGCACCACTTGCTTCTCGCAGCCCTCCCTTTTTTTAGTATCCCTCTCCTCCCTTAGAGTCCCCCCCCCAACTTACCCCTTTCCCTCCCAGTTACCGTATTCCCTTCCACTTAGCTTATTCCTTCCCGTTTCACTTTTCCCTTCTCACTTTTCAATGAGGTGGGAGAAGTTTCACCATAGATTGAATATGTCTAAAGTTCTTCTCTTAACGCCAATTCTGAAAGCAGTAAAATACTCACTATATTCATCCCTCTCCATTCTTTCTCTCAGATATACTAGGTTTTCTTTGCCTCTTCATGAAATGTAGTACCCCCACTTTCCCTTTTTTTCTGGTACAATGTCCTTTCCACATCTAGTTTCTAGAACAAGGTATACATGTTTTCTTTATACATCTTTATAGCCGAAATATAGATCCCAAGATTAATCGTTACCTTTTTAGATTTCTCTTGAGTTCTGTGCTTGTAGATCAAATTTTTTGTTAAGCTCTGGCTTTTTCATCAGAAATAGATGAAATTCGCTTATTTCGTTGAATGTCCATCTTCTTCCCTGGAAAAAGATGCTCAATCTCGCTGGGTAAGTTATTTTTGGTTGCATACCAAGTTCCTTAGGCTTTCGGAATATCATATTCCAGGCCCTTCGATTCTTTAATGTGGATGCTGCCAGATCTTGTGTGATCCTTATTGTGGCTCCTTGATACTTGAATTGGGTTTTTCGAGCTGCTTGCAGTATTTTTTCCTTCGCCTGAGGGTTCTGGCATTTGGCCACTATATTTTTTGGTGTTTTGATTTTAGGATCCCTTTCAGTAGGGGATCGATGAATTCTTTCAATGTCTATTTTACCTTCTGTTTCTATGACTTCTGGGCAGTTCTCTTTGATAATTTCCTGGAAAATAGTGTCCAGGCTCTTTTTTTCATCATACTTTTCTGGAAGTCCGATGATTCTCAGGTTATCTCTCCTGGATCTGTTTTCCAGGTCTGTTGTCTTCCCCAGAAGGTATTTCACATTCTTTTCCATTGTTTGATTTTTTTGGATTTGCTTGACTGATTCTTCTTGTCTCCTCGAGTCATTCAATTCCAATTGTTCGACCCTGATTTTCAGTGAGGTATTTTCTTCACTCACTTTTTTAAGATCTTTTTCTAATTGTCCAATTGAGTTCTTTTGTTCTGTGGAATTTTTTTCCATTTCGCCAATTTTGTTTTCCAGTTCACCAATCCTATTTTTCAAGGATTTGGTTTCTTTATCCACTCTCTCTTTAACTGACTTCTCCAGGCTCTTTTGCCAAGCCTCCCTCTCCTTTTGCCAAGTCTCCCTCTCCTTTTGCAAAGCCTCCTTCTCCTTTTGCCAAGCCTCCTTCCCCTTTTGCACAGCCTCCCTCTCCTTTTCCCATTTTTCTTCTAGCTCCCTTGTGAGAGCCTTTTTAATTTCCTCCATGAGATTCATCTGTGCTGAGGAACATATGATCTCCTCCTTTGGGGATTCACCTGGGGACTGTTTGTTTTTAGTCTCCTCAGGATTTGGAGTCTGCTCTTTATCTGTATAAAAGCTGTCAAGGGTTAAATTCTTTTTCAGTTTCTTGCTCATTCTGTCTATTAATCAAAGACAAACTATCAAAGAAACAGAAGAAAAAAACCCCTTGAATGGAGGCTGCTTTCTTTGGGGGGGGGGGTCAGGGTATTTGTGAGGCACGGGTCCTACTGTGCTATGGCGCGTGTGCTCTGAGATCCGAGCGCTCTGAGACACTGTGGGGGAGGGGTGGCCAGGTCCCGAGAGACTCCAGCTGTTTGGGGTTGTATTCTTCACCCTTGGTGTTTTTAGCTTCTCTGCTGGGCTGCTGACTTGCTGCCGGAGCAGAGCAAAGTATCTAATCCTGTAGCAAAGCTCTTACCGCAGAGAGGGCTGCAATCATGCCCCACCCCCTCTCCGCTCTGCTCGGCTCTGAGCTGCTTTCTGTGCTCTCGCTGCAGCTGCTGCCTGCAGACTGCTTCCGATTTAAATACCATCCCCGCCCTCGCGCAAAAACAGACCTTTCTTGACGAGTCTCAAGGATGGTTTCTCTTGGTAAGTAATTGTATGTTTTTTTTTCAGTCGAGCATTAATTCAGAGGCATGAAATGAAATGGATAGTGAGAGAAAAACACGGAGATTACACAGGAGTGTATTTCCTCTCCGCCATCTTGGCCGGAAGTGAAAAATATTTTTTTCAATTAAGATAAATTTATCTTATCTTTCTTTCCCATTGGAAATAAAAACAAATCTTTTACACACACACACACACACACACACACACACACACACACACACACATCTCCACACCTAGAATCTATTAGCTGTTTTTCACTATGTGGATAGCATATTTCATCATTTGGTATATATTAAGTTCCTACAATGTGTCAGGAACTTTGGTCTAGGGCTCTCAGTAAGAATTGTTGATTATTATATTATGTACTAGAATTCTTAAGTCCTTCAAAATTGTCTGATACTCAGTTTTGCTATGATACAAGTATTTTTGTTTTGGTTTTCTTTGACTTGCAAAAGTTCATTCACATCTTCCAAGATTTCTCTGAAACCATTTTCTGAATTGTTTTTCCTTTTTTTACAATACAATAATACTCACTTATATTCATGTACCATAATGTGTTCATCCATTCATCAATAGATCAATTCCCTTATAGTTTCTAGTTTTCAATTCTCTAATTATTAGTGAATTAGAGCATTTTTTCATTGGTTTATTAATACCTTATATTTATAGCTTTGAAAAATTGTTCACATGATTTGATCACTTAAAATTTGGAAGGTTTCATATTTTTAAAAAATTTCTTTTACTTACCTATCTAACTAGAAAATGAGACCTTCATAAACAAAATTTACTGTCTTCCCTCCCATTACCATTTTTTTTTTAATTTAAGCTACTCTTTTGTTAGTCCAAAACATTATAAAATCACATAACATTCATATGGTCCATTTTTTTTTTCTTTTGTGATCCTCTCTATCCTTTGTTTAGTTACAAACTTTTTTCCTAAACCATATATTTGAAAAAGCATTTCATTCTTAATTCTAAAATTTTCATAATGTCATATAATACTAAGTCATCTACCTAATTGAAAGTTAATCATGTGAAATACTGATATCTATCTAATTTTTGACAGACTGACTTCTAGTTTTCCCAATAGTTATTGTTGAATAATTAGTTCTTACCTTCTCATTGGGATCTCTGACTTTGTCAAAGAATAACCTAACTTTTTCATTTACTTCAATATCCAATATAGTACATTAATTGACCCTTTTATTTCTTAATTAGTACCACAGTATTTTGATGATTACTTTTATATACTAATAGGTTGAATGAGTTTCTCTGTATTCATAGTTTGAAGATGAAATTATTGGTGCTAACATAAGAAGGATAAAGTATTTGGTGACATGGAAACACTATGGACATTCTTTAAGTCACATCAATTGATAAATACTTATTCTTCATGTTTGTAACACTAACTTACAATAAAAATATGAATAAAGAAACAGCTTAAAATATTGATTAAAGGGAGATATTAATGTTCTACATCTTTTCTATGGTCTGTTTTCTTTCACAATAACTAATTTAAAAGAAATATATTCTATGAACAGAAAAATAATAATTCATCATTTCATTGATGTTTCCCTTTTCATTTGTTTTATTTTGATTTAATAACTCAATTTAAAGACAACAGAAATGTATCTCAAATTCCAGATGCATAAAGCTTTGAGATAACAGTAGTTTATCTAAATCTTAAGAACCCCTTTCAATCTCAATTCAAAAGTTTCACTAGAGAACATAAGTTTCAGTTCATTGTCAGATTCAAAATAGGGTACCAGCAGTAGAATTTTACAGTTTACATATTCAGAGGATCATCACTAACATAGAGTTGCAATTTGGTAATGAATTTCTGTTAATGGAAAACCATGAAACAGAGATATACAAAAGGGCACTTAATCCCATGCAGCCCCTTTCTGCTTCTGGGGCAATTTGTGCAGGAGAGGAGTCAAAACTTGTTTTTTTAAAAAATGATATAGTTTTAAAAATATGTTTGAGCAATATTTAGCCTATTCAACAAATAAGTGGATGAATAACTGACAAATTTAAATCATATCAATATTTACATCCTTAAATGTAGAACTAGAAGGCAAAAGCCAGTCACAACTCAATGGAAAAATGCCTCGTTTTTTTTTTTTTGTTGTTGTTGTTTGTTTTGTTTTGTTTTGTTTTGTTTTGTTTTTTTGGGGGGAGTAGGGGGAATTGATTTTTTTTATGCACCCAAATATAGAAACAAACATCATTTCACTGGATATTTGGGCATTTCTTCTGGCATTATATATTTATAACATGTGATAACATGCATATTTAGTGAGAATGCTTCTGAAAATGAATGATGATGTGAAATAAAGAGGGCCTTTCTCTCTACTTCATAGTATGAATAATTTATGATTTTCTAGATTGAATGGGAAGTGAATCAGGTCATTTTTACACAGAATAAAAAAATAATATTGAAAAAAAATAAAATAATTGCTGAAGTAAATAGGTTATGTCTCAACATCTTGAGAAAATAGAGAAATTCTATCAATTTGTGTAGGTAGGGTGTTGAAAAATATGTCAGAAAATTGTATAAAAATAAGAAATGCACAGCAGAATGATAAAATAATTTTTCACAACTTTCTTTGACGCAGAAATTGAAAAGGAAGTAATTATTTGTCAAATAAAGTAATTATAGATGATTCCACAAGATAGAAACACTTGAAAAGTTTAATACTGTACTAAAGAATTCTCACTGAATATTATTTCTAAGCCAGTTGCTTATATCCTGCTTCAAGGAGCACGAGAAAACTTTCATGTTTCTATCTGGGGGCTTAGCACCCCTATGCAATGATTGTCTGCAGACACCCTTCAACATAATAAAAGACTTTTGTTCTCAGGTCAAGAGATGAAGGAAAAATGATTGAGAAACCTTCTTTTTATTCCAAGGAAAAGAGAGAAATGAAAATACATTGTCAGGAAGGAGGCATAGAGCTGTTTTTCCTCATTCATCTTAGACATGGTAGAAGAATTAGTTCATCCCAGCAGAGAATATCTTCCTGATTCTCAGTCATGCAGCATGTCTAATGAACCCCTGATCATTAAAAACCAACTAACCCTGTGTTCTTCCAGCAGTATACATATTCCTTAGTACATGTCCATCTGTTTGGAAGATGCTCAAGGCTAGCTTGTATGTGTGTGTATACACACACAAATATATAATGATTCAATACAATTTTTCAGTCTTTCATTTAGAATTTTGAATAGATGTTGATCTGAGTAAGCAGGACAGTTCCTTTGATGTTATTATTATACCACTAAACCAAGTCATTATAATTAAATAAAGTCTTTTTCCTCTCTGTGTAGTTAAACATTTAGTAAGATTAGAGGAGAATAAAGATTAATTACTATTCTTTATTTTTACATTTCCTGAGCCCAATAAAGTTTTTTTTTCCCTTGCTATAAAAATCCCAACAGTTAAAACTATTTCTCTAGTGAGTCAGAGTAAGAATGGGATTCCCACTTGAATATTGGCAGAAGTCCTCAAATTATCAAGATGAACTTAAGAAACTGGAAAGAAGTCACTTTTCCAAAGTTGATCTGTTGACACTAAAAATAATATTATCCCAAAGATTTTTTTTTCTTAATCCTGGATTGTCCATAGGAAAAACAAAATTAACATGTGATCATTAGCGTAATCCAAAGACAATTGCATCAAACTTGTATGTTGCCAAAATGGGGGAAAAAATGCTAAATGGATTTTTCTTTCATGTGTATCCTGTCAATATTACTAGAAGCTTATCTCACTGGCTCCTATACCTGGAAAATCATTCCTCAAAAGTCAATCCTTTTCATTGCTGCTGTCAAAGTATATTTTTCACATAACAGTTTGAATGTGTCATTCTTTTTATTAAAATTAGGTCTTATTAAGACCAATATAAGTAACTTCACTATTTATTATTTCCTTTATGGTTCTAATTGTCTATAAAACAATTCATAACCTTTTTTTTATTTTTGCATCTTTTAGAATCATATAATTATTGATCAAGAAATGTTAAGAGATCACTTAATGGATTACTTTGCTTTTTTTTTTCTTTTTCATGATATATGGAATAAAGTGGTTACTTAATTTTATTTACTAAATTCAATCTAGCTCAAATTCTTCATTGATCAATCAATCTAGAACCTAAAACCTAGAAATTGAATCAAAGTCAAAATTTAGTTTTTCTGATTCCCAACCAGATCTTTTTCCATTCCAATATAATATCAACATTCAAAATGTCATTCCTCCTACAACTTTACAGAGAAGTTTAGAATTAAGAATTTGGGGATCAGAATTTCAAATTCAGAGTTCCTATTACCAAGTCTCAAAGTCATGTGTCTTCACAAATCTGCACTACTCTACTTTTGGACTCTTACTTTTCATGGTTCCCTTCTGCATATTCTGCAGCCCAGAAAAAAAAAAATTGTCCATGCTAGGTATAATTTATGCTTTCTATCTCTGCCTTTGCTCACTGTTTCCTTATTTTTTTATCATACAATTTTATCATACATTATTTTGTAATATAGTAGTTATTTATATATTTTTCATATCTTTTTTATGAGACAACAGGCTCTCTTAGATCAAATCTTATTTAAGGCTCATCTTTTGTTTGTTTGTTTTGGCCTCCTCCCCACCATTATGCCCAGCTCAGTGCTCTGTATTAAAAAAAAAAAAAACAAAAAAAACTTCTTAATAAATGTGAGTTGAATTATATAATAACCTCTCCAATTCCTACAGTGTTTATCTGAACTAACATTTACTTCTCAACATTCATCAGAGAATAACCATAAATGGAAAACAGCAGTGTATCCAAGGATATAAAGGAATTCAGTTACACATGGTTGCCATGTGTGATACTTAAACATTTTCCTCCTTCCTCAGCTTAAATATTAGAAGCACAATGGAAGGTCCTTGTCATTTGATTTATGGAATTCATATACAGAAAGAAAAAATGCTGATTAAGTACAGAATTGTCTCTAAATAATAGTAATCATAATAATCATCATGATAAAAATATGATAACAAAACAGCATTTATATATTGACTTAATGTTTTCAAACCACAATTCCTCCAACAACTCTCTTAGCTAGATACTTACTCCATTTTACTGTTGAAGAAACTGATACTGAGAAATATTAATGACTAGCAGAGGATCACATAGCTAGCAAATATCTAATGTAAGATTTGAACTCAGACCCTCCTTATTCCTTAGCTAGTATCCCATCTACATTTTTTGTACTCTTGTAAAGTATGCACACATAAGTTTAAAGAAGAAGCTATAATATGGAAGTGTAGTTTGTGTAACTACCCTACAAGATGCGGAAAAATTGGACATTTGAGAGCTCATTGTAGATATGGAGATAGAGTGAGAAGACAGGGTGAGAGAAAACCCAAAACCCCATGTCCAAAATGTAACCGAGGCTTTCACTGGGCCTCTAAATGTATATTGACCCAGAGGAATGAGAGGCAGGGCCCAGCTCTAAAGTATCAATCAAAGGACAGGTGGGGCATGATAGCAGCTGAGGTGACACCCAGAGAGACTTTAGAAATTCAGAACTCTAATGTCATCAACCAACAGAAAAGCAATCAGGATTACAGTTGGGAAGAATACAGGCCTTTTAAGACAACAAGACAATATCCAATGCAAACAGCTCCAATGTAATTACCAGATGATGAGGAGAAATCCCAAAAGTGGTAAATAGAAGAGAATCAGATAGGTTAACTGCTTGGGGAAGAGGATCTGCTTATATTTCCACAGGTGGAAAAGGAATCAGTTGGCTAACAATGAGACTGTCAAAAGAACTTTAAAATCTTCAGCTTTCAGTTCCTGAAAAACCAGCAAGAATCACTGGATTCCCTGAGATGAAAAATTGTTGATGAGACTTTTTGCAGTACTTCAGAGCTTACAGGAATTATTAGATTCCTGGCGCATGAACTAATGGACAATGGATTCCTTATGGACTATTTCTAGGACTTATGGACATCTGTAAATTTTCAGGTCGATTTATGTTGTTACATTACTATTAGCCTGTGTTATATTACTATGTGCTTATGTATTTTAAGCAATTGCAAGAATCATTTGATTTCTTGAGATGAAAGATTGTTGATGAGACTTTTGCAGTAGTCAAATTTTCATGTTGATTCATGTTAATTGTTACATTTCCACTAGCCTGTGTTATATTGCTGTGTGCTTTTGTAAATTATGTATAATGCCTCCCATATTGATGGATTTATGTATACCATGTATATCTGTTACAAAGTTCTGGCCCATATTGATGGATTTATGTGTACCCCCTCAGAAACCCCCTATGTTTTAAAACAAAAGAAAGGGGAGATGTTGGAATCCTTACTAACTGCTAACTGATTAGAGTTGATCTAATCTTACAAGAAGATGTTTTGGGCAGAACCTGAAACAAGGTACTAAGTAGAACTAATTAATACAAGGCTTGTGTTCACATCTTTACTCATTGGAGTTCAATGAGTTCATACCTCCCTTGAAGCTCTTTGGGCCAGAGAGCACTATGGGAGAAAACCCATAATCCCTCTCTCTGGAAGGAGCATAAATAGGCCAATGGGCCAGTCGAAGAAGTTCTTCAGAGGAAGATGCTACAAGTCGAGATTTCACCGGAATGACATGAAGACTGGAGCTGGCTGGAGGCTGAAGAAAGCAGAGGCAGAGGCTGAAGGACCAGACCTTTGGATTTAAAGACATTTGGAGAGAGCTCTTGGAACCAAGCAGAGAGATAGGCCTCTAAGCTAACCGGGCTATATTGGAGATAATAAAAGATCTGAACTTTTATCACCTGGCTGTGTTTTGAGAAGAAAAAGCTCACCACATAATAATACTCCAAGATAATAAAAATGGGACTATAAAAGCTAAGAAGATACTACATATATTCTAATCTGAGGTGATGTAGAATTTTTTATTCATTTTAAATTGAATCTGACCTATGAAAGTTACAAAGTTTGACAACACAAAGCTATTCTTTAAATAAATAAAGGACGCGGTAATCAGTTCAGGGAGAAGATGAGGGGAAATGGAGAAAATTGTAAGATATTCCAAGTGTTCTTGCCTAGAAGAAAGCAAAAATGCCTGTACCAAGTATAGGAATAAAATAATTGAGAAAGACAATTATAATGGAGATTAATAGAATCAGCAATTTCAATAATATTTTGTCTGCTCATTTATCTGTAATCTAGGATTACAGATTAAAATGAATGAATGAAAAGAAAGAGGAAAAAGAAAAAATAAGTTACATCACTTAATTAGTGATTTTTAAAAGTAATTTGTAAGTAATTTTACAAATTATTCCATCTAAGAAATTTAAACTGAGAAGATATATTTGAGAATTTTGAATCCAATTCTTCATTTCACAAATAAGGAAACTGAGGAGAATAGATTATAACAAATAAAGAATTTTGGGTGGCAGGGGAGGAAAACTTGTATTATTTTTAATAATAGTTTTTAATTTTTAAATATTTGCAAAGATAGTTTTCATCATTCATCCTGCAAAATCTTGTGTTCTAATTTTTTCTCCCCCTCTTCCCACCATCCTCTCCCCTAGGTAGCAAGAAATCCAATATATGTTAAACATTTGCAATTCTTCTGCACACATTTCCACAATTATCATTCCATAAGAAAAATCAGATCTATCAGAAAAAAATGAGAAAGAAAACAAAAAACAAGCAAGCAGCAACAAAAAAGATGAAAATACTATGTTGTGATCCACATTCATTTCCCGTAGTCTCTTTCTGGATGTAGATGCCTCTTCCACCACAAATTATTGGAAATGGCCTGAATTATCTCATTGTTGAAAAGAACCACATTCATCAAAATTGATCATCTCATATTCTTGTTGTTTCTGTATACAATGATCTTTTGGTTCTATTTACTTTACTTAGCATCAGTTCATGCAAGTCTCTCTAGGGCTTTCTCAAATCATCCGGCTGATTATTATTTATAAAGCAATAATATTAGATAACTTTAATATACTATAACTTATTCAGCCATTCTCCAACTAATGAGCATCCACTCATTTCCTTACCACTGCAAAAGGGATGCTAAAAACATTTTTGCACATGTGAGTCCTTTTCCCTTTTTTATGTTCTCTTTAGGAGAGACATTGCTGGACCAAAGGATATGCGCAGTTGGATAGTCTTTGGGCATAGGAACTTGCATTATCTAATGCAGAAGATTTAGGAATAAATGAAAAGCATCATTATTTGAAAATTACTCTCACCATAATTGACTCAAAGAAGCTGTAACATACACAATTTGTTGTATATAGAAAAATATCTTACTCCTCAAGGAAATAGGAGAAGATAGAATTAATAGAATGAAGGGTTGGGCAAGGTGACAGTTGAAAAGGTACATTGGAGGAGGTGGTAGTCAGAAGCAAAATGCTAGTGGGTAGGGAAAAATGAAAATAGAGAAGGAAAAAAGAGGAGGGAAAAGAGGATGGTTAGTTGTTGTATTTGTGAATGGGCTGAACTGTCCCATAAAACAGAAATGGATAGCAGATTTGATTAAAAACCAGAGTTCTACAATATGTTCATTTTAGAAAGACATGAACAAACAGTGAGAAAGATATAGAACAAAGGTAAAAGGCTGGAGCAGAATCTGTATTGCATCACCTGAAGTTTAAAAAAAAGAAAGAAAAGAAAGAAAACAGGAGTAGCAATCGTAATTTCAGACCAAGCAAAAGAAAAAAAAAAGATCTAATTAAAAGAAATAAGACAGGAAATTGCAGCTTGCTAAGAGGCACTATATATAATGAAGAAAGATCAATATTATATTTTCTGGGAGAAATGAATTTGGATAATAAGTAATATATATATATATATATATATAGATACATATAGATAGAAAATATATATACATATAAGTATATAATATATGTATATATACACATATTTCAAATTAGCATAGGGCCTACTAAAATTGGCCATATGTTAGGGCATAAAAACCTCTCAATCAAATATAGAAAGGCAGAAATATTAAAAGTGTCTTTTTCAGATCATGATACCATTTAAAATATTCTGTACAGGATAGTTTACTGACAAAAAAAAATAATTGAAAATAAGTAACACAAATCTAAAGAATAAATGTATCAAAGAACAAATTATTGAAAAAATAAAAAAAATTAATTAAAGAAAATGACAATTAGACAATAACAAAATTTATGGGTTGCACTCAAAAGAGTACATAAGTGAAAAATATTTATTTACACTTTTACATCAAGAAAAAGAGAAGAATAATAAATTTTATCAGCAATTAAAGAAAAATTTAGGAAAAGAACAAGTTAAAATCCCAAAATAGGCACCCAGATGAAAATCATGAAAATCAAAAAGTGAGATTAATAAAAATGAAAATAAAAAATCAATTGGGATAAGATATATAAAATTAGAAACTGGTTTTATGAGAGTTCTGAGAGCAGAGCCAAGGTGGTAGGATGAAGCCATAAAGCTATTAGACCTTTCTCCAATTTTCTTTGAAAACAACAGGAAATCAAACCTCTGAAAAGAATCTGAAGGAATGATACTACTTTCCAACTCAAGATAGATTGGAAGGACTTCGAGTAAAATTAGGACTAAGGTTCTCAGTTGCTAAATTGCTGGAATCAAGACCCTCTCATTGACTTTCCCAAACATCCTATCTTTTTGTGTTGTCAAAGAATTGGAAACTGTGTAGGAGAATGGCTAACCAAAGATTTGGTATATGTATATAATGGGATATTATTGTTCTATAAAAAATGAAGAACAGGCTGATTTCAGAAAAGCATAGAAATATTTACACAAACTGATGCTGAGTAAAACAAGAAGAAACAGGAATATAGTCTACACACTACCAGCAACATTATGCAATGATATACCAAGAAAGACTTTGTTCTGCTTAGTGGTTCAGTGATTCAAGACAATTCCAGTAAAGTTTGGATAGAAAATAACATCTGCAACTAGAAAGAAAACTGAATAATTAATATAAATCACAAATGTTCTGTTCACTTTTTTTTCTGTTTCTTCTGTGTTTTTTCCTTTATGGTTTCTTACTTTTGTTCTGATTTTTTTTCTCCCTACATGATTTATAAAGAAATGTGTATTAAAAATTAATGTACATGTGTTGCATTATGGGAGGCACCTGCCAGTGACTGCTAGAGGTCTAACTCAGACCTGTAGAATGGATCTCTTCATGTGAGAGGATGATGATTATACAAGGAGACTGAGAGGCAGTTGCTGTTCTCTGACCTCTCTCCTCTTCCCTCTGCCTCCAATTTATTTCATTCCCCATCCACAGACAACATCTGTGTCAGTAAAGGCTGCTTTACAACTCCTTCAGTTGTTATAATCTGCAGCTGTGGAGGATCTTGGAGAATTGACCTGCTGCTTCACTTAGGCATGGTCCTTAACATATGTGTACAATCAGAAAAAAATATAAAGAAAAAAAGGAACTGTTTTATGGGGGGGGGCGGGGAAGGGGGAAGAAAACCATTGACTAATTTCATTACAAAATGAGAAAAGAAGAAAACCAATTATCTAGTGTAAAAATGAAAAAAATAAATTTGTGAAAAGGAAATGTCAATTTGTCACAAATAAAGAGTAATTAAAGCTACCATTAAACTATTTTGTCCAATGTATACTTGTTTTGTATTTAATTTATAGTTTAACATATTTAACATGTATTGGTCATCCTGCCATCTAGGGGAGGGGGTGGGGGGAAGAAGGGGAAAAATTGGAACAAAAGGTTTGGCAATTGCCAATGCTGTAAAATTACCCATGCATATAACTTGTAAATAAAAAGCTATTAATAAAAAAATAATATTTTGTCCAATTTTATGCATACAAACCTGAAAATCTAAACAAAATTAATTAACTAATATTTATAGAAACATAAATTATTTACATATACATATATAGATATAAAATACATGAGTAAATAGAATAATTAAATAACCTAATATTAGAAAATAAATGAATAAGCCATCAACAAATTCCATAAGAAAAAAAAGTACCAGATCGGTTCACAAATGAATTCTATCAAACTTTCAAAAGATAGTTAATTGCTTTTGGAACCGTGAAATGATCCAATCATTCTGGAAAGCAGTTTGGAACTATAACCAAAGAGTTATCAAACTTTGCTTAGCCTTTGATCCAGCAGTGCCACGACTGAGTCTGTATCCCAAGGAAAACATAAAGGAAAAGAAAAGGACCCACATGTACAAAAATATTTGTAGTAGCTCTTTTTGTGGTGGCAAAAAAAATTGGAAAATTATTAGAAGCCCATCAATTGAAGAATGGCTGAATAAATTAAGTTATATGAAAGTAATGGTGTATTATTGTATTATGAAAAAGATGAACAAGCTTAGTTTTAAAAGGCTTGGAAAGAATTACATTAACTGATGATGAGCAAAACAAGCCGAACCAGGAATGCATTATCCACATTATTCCTAATGTTGTGTAATGATCAAATATGACACATTTGGTTCTTCTTGGAAGTTTAGTTATCTAAGACAATCCCAATTAACTTTGAATGGACAACTTCATCTGCATCCAGATGACAGAGAATTATTGAGACAATGTAAATCAACATACGCTATGTTCATTTTTTTCTCTTTTGCTTTTTTTCCCCTGTTTTTTTTTTCCTTTTTGTTCTGATTTTTCCTCTCCCAAACTGATTTATAAGGAAGTGTTGGAGAAAATGATTGTACATAATCAAAAAGAAAATAAGAAGACAATGATTCAAATCACTACAAAAGACCCAGGATGAAAAATGTTACCCACCTCCAAAGACAGAATTTATGAACTCTGAATACTGAATCAAGCATGGAAATGTTTTGCATGACTTCAAATATATTTAATTGATAACAAATTGCTTGCAAGGAGTGGAGAAGTGCAAGGAGAGAGAGAGAAGATTTAGAACTCAGAATTTTAAAAACTGAATGTTAATTTTTACAAGTAATTGGAAAAGCTATAATTAAATCAATATGAATATATTCAGAATTTTAAAAAAATAAAACTACAAAAACTAAGAACAGTTAATCTCGATATATTATAAACTACTTGATAGATAAGCAAAGAAGCAGTCTTAGCAAAAATCCTTTTATCATTTTGTAGATTTTAATACAATTGAGAAATGTTGGCCTCTAAAGCATGAGTGGTTGGAGTGGAGACTTATATTACTATATCATTGAATGCTTTGCTTTGGTTTTGAATATATCATTGTTATTTTTCAAATAACATCCTAGTCTACTTTTATTATTGAATGTGAGGGCTAGCTCTATTTTTTCTAAGGTATTATTTTCCACAGTGATACATGTAATTACCATCTGATTAAATTTATCCTTTCCATTCATTTAAATTTATTGAGCAAAGATATCAATATTTAATCTTTTCATCTCCCACTTGACCACATCAAGTTTTTCTTGAGTCATAGATTTTGTATTCCATTTCCTATACACTACTGATATGTATAGCATTAGACTGTCCTTTAGTCACAAAACAAATCTGTAGCTAAGCTTTCTTTCATCTTTGGCCCAGTACTTCATTAATTCAGGACCTATTTATACCATAATTGTTGATGCTATTATACCATCTTTGAGTTTTTCAAGGACTAATGTGGAATATTAAACTTCTGATTGTTTCTATAAGTATGTTCCAAATGAGAATGGGCTGCCTCAGCAACTAGTCATTCACAGAAATCTCCCATAAAGGGATTTGATGACCACTTCTTAAAAATATTGGGAAAAGATCTTCATTGAACCATGGATTGAACAAAACATCCTCTGAAGTCTCTTTAAGTTTATAACTTTGTGGGAAAATGGAATAGGAAGGTTCAGGAGGTAATAGGGGATTAATTAAGTGGCAACCAGAACATCACTTGACATATTTAACAATCATTTGGATCAGACCACTTCTGAGGTCTTTCCCAACTCTTGAGAATGCAGATTTATACAATTCTTTTTAAGAGTAAGTCATGGAGATTATAAATGAATTGGAAGAGCACAAGATAGTTTACCTCGCAGACCTGTGGAAGAGGGAGGAATTTATGACCAAAGAAGAACTAGAGATCACTATTGACCACAAAATAGAAAATTTTGACTATATCAAATTGAAAAGTTTTTGTACAAACAAAACAAATGCAGACAAGATTAGAAGGGAAACAATAAACTGGGAAAACATTTTTACAATCAAAGGTTCTGATAAAGGCCTCATTTCCAAAATATATAGAGAATTGACTCTAATCTATAAGAAATCAAACCATTCTCCTATTGATAAATGGTCAAAGGATATGAACAGACGAATTCTCAGATGAAGAAATTGAAACTATTTATAGACATATGAAAATATGCTCCAAATCATTATTAATCACAGAAATGCAAATTAAGACAACTCTGAGATACCACTACATACCTGTCAGATTGGCTAGAATGACAAGGCAATATAATGGGGAATGTTGGAGGGGATGCGGGAAAACAGGGGCACTGATACATTGTTGGTGGAATTGTGAACACATCCAGCCATTCTGGAGAGCAATTTGGAACTATGCTCAAAAAGTTATCAAACTGTGCATACCCTTTGATCCAGCAGTGTTTCTACTGGGCTTATACCCCAAAGAGATACTAAAGAAGGGAAAGGGACCTGTATGTGCCAAAATGTTTGTGGCAGCCCTGTATGTAGTGGCTAGAAGCTGGAAAATGAAAGGATGTCCATCAATTGGAGAATGGTTGAGTAAATTGTGGTATATGAACATTATGGAATATTATTGTTCTGTAAGGAATGACCAGCAGGATGAATATAGAGAGGACTGGCAAGACTTACATGAACTGATGCTAAGTGAAATGAGCAGAACCAGGAGATCATTATATACCTCAACAATGATACCATTTGAGGATGTATTCTGATGCAAGTGGAGCTCTTCGATAAAGAGAGCTAATTCAGTTTCAATTGATCAAAGATGGGCAGAAGCAGCTACACCCAAAGAAAGAACACTGGGAGATGAATATAAACTGCTTGCATTCTTGTTTTTCTTCCCGGATTATTTATACCTTCTCAATTCAATTCTCCCTGTGCAACAAGAAAACTGTTCGGTTCTGCACATGTATATTGTATCCAGGATATACTGTAACCTATTCAACATGTAAAGGATTGCTTGCCATCTGGGGAAGGGGGTGGAGGGAGGGAGGGGAAAAATTGGAACAGAAGTGAATGCAAGGGATAATGTTGTAAAAAATTACCCTGGCATGAGTTCTATCAATAAAAAAGTTATTAAAAAAAAAAAGAGTAAGTCATGGGTGGATTTCTGAGGGTAAAGACAAGATGGCAGAGTACATTAAGTAATACAGCTAAGCTTTCCCATCATTACACTCCCAAGAAACTTCAGTATCTTAAATAGCATTATGGAATGACAGAACCACACAGAAAAGATCAGGGTGAGACATTTCCCAACTTAATACAACTTGGGGATGATAAGAATTCTGTGAATCTAGCCTCAGACACTTAACACTTCCTAGCTGTGTGACTCTAGGCAAAGTCACCTAACCCCAATTGCCTCAGGGGGAAAAAAGAATTCTATGACACCAGAATAGGAGCTAGCTCTGGGGCCCACATGCCAATAATAATTATGGACCTTATAGTTAGCTGAAGCAGCAGGAGTATGAGGAATTCTTAGTCCAGAGACAGGGAGAGGATTAGGCAAGTGGTCAGTAATGGTCAGTAAGAAATTACAGAGCTCTCTTAGTAAGAAATTACAAGGCTCTCTTGGTAAGAGTCAGGCCACAAAATTATGTGAAGAAACTTGCTTAATTTTATTTATAAAAATGAAACCAAATAACCAATATCAAAAATAAAAAGGGTTAATTCAACAACAATGTAAATGAAATTAAAATAATTACTCTTTTGGCTAAATATATCCTATATAAACTGATAATTTAAGTTAAATGGATGAATATTTACCAAAAATATATAAACTGCCCAGAATAGCAAAAGAGGAAAGAGATGTTCTAAATAACTCTATCTTAGACAGGGAAAAAAAAAAAAAAACCCTTGCACAAAGCATAGATTAGCTCCCTAATGGAAAAAAAATCACCAGAACCACATAGATTTACAAATGAAATCTACCAAATACTTACTACTTAATAATTAATCACATTTCTACATAAATTATTTAAAAATATATAAAAGAGAACTATCAAAATTCCTTTTATGGTTTTTACACATTTATCAAGGAGAATAAAAACTGTAGCTAATTTCCTATTCAATATTGATGCAAATGATTTGAAGAAAATATTAACAAAACACAAAAATCATGCACTATGACCAAGTGAAATTTATACTAAAAAGGTAAGACTAGTTCAATATTAGAAAACTATCAGTATAATTGATTATAATAATAATACAAAACAAGAAAAACCATATGATTAAAGCAATGGATCTAGAAAATGCTTTTTAAAAAATAACACCCATTCCTATTAAATATACTAGAAAACATAAGGATATATTTAACTTTTTAAAAAAAATGATAAGCAAGTTTTATCTATAATGTGGAAAACCTAGAAGCCTTCACAATAAGATAATAAGTGAATGAAGAAGGTCCATTATAGCAAAAACATTCAATGTGGCACTAGAATTCCCACTAGAGCAACAAAAATTATAAAGGAATATGTGTAGGTTATAAGAAAGCAAAATTATCACTCTTGGTCAATGATATGATATTTTGCTTAGAGAATACTAGAGAATTAACTAAGAATCTAGTTTCAAAAATTAATAATTTTAGTAAAGTTGTAAGATATAAAACAAATGCACAAAAGCATATGATTCCCATGTGTTAACAACAAAACCCAGCAGCAAGAGATAGAAAAAAATGTCACTTAAAATAGCTGCACAGGATATAAAATCTTGGGAATCTATATGTCAAGATACACAAAATAATTTTATAAACACAATTGCAATTTTCACACAAATAAAGACAGACCTAAATGACTAGAGAAATATTGATTGCTCATGGCTAGGGCAAGGCAATAAATAAAAATGAGAATTCCAACTAAATTACTTTGCTTATTAAATGCAATACTAATTATACTACCAAAGAATTATTTTGTAGATCCAGAAAAATAAATAATCACAAAATTAATCTGGAAGAGCAAAAAAAAAAAAAAAAAACAAAACAAAAAAAAAAAAAAACAAAACACAACAGCAACAACCAAGAATATCAAGGCAGACAATAAAAAAATGTGAACAAAGGTGGCCTAGCAGCAGCTGGTTTCAAACTATATCACAAAGCAGTCTCAAAGCAATATGATATTGTCTAAGAAATATAGCGGTGGATCCCTGTAATTAGATTTCTTATAGGTAGTGGTGTTATTCCAATCACATCTGATTCTTTATAAATCAATTTGTTGTTTTCATGACAAATATACTAATTTGCCATTTCCTTTTCCAGATCATTTTACAGATGAGGAATGGTGGCAAATAGGGTTATATGATTTGCCCACCATCACATATCTAGTCACTAAGTATCTGAGGCCAGGTTTCAATCCAGGTCTTTCTTATTCCAGTTCTAGCACTCTACTATATTACCTTTACACAGTAATAATAGACAACATAAATCTAATGTTTGAAAAAGAACATATATCCAACCTTTTTGATAAAAACTTAACATTTGACAAAAATTGCTGAAAAACAAAACAAAACAAAATAGGAAAGCACTTTGGAAGGAACTAGGTATAGAAGAACATCTTCTACCACATGCCAAGATAGGTCAAAAAGAATATGTGTTTTAGACATAGAGGGTGGTATCATAAAGAAATTAGGGGAAATGAAAAAAAATTCATCAGATCTATGGATAAGGGAAAAGTTTATGAAACAACTAGAGATGGAGTAGAATACAGGAAATAAAATGGATAATTTTTATTACATGAAATTAAAAAGACTTTGCACAAACTGAACAAATGTGGCCAAAATTAGAAGGAAATCAGAAAACTAGGAGAAAATACTTTTACAAATGTTTCATTGATAAAGACTTTATATATCAAATACATAACATGCTAAGGCAATTTTATTTAAAAAATAGTAAGAGCCATTCTCCAGTTGAAGGATGTTTAAAGTATACTAACAGTGAGTTTTTGGAAGATAAAACCAAAACTATCAATAATTACATGAAAAAAATGATACAATTCATTATTTATTAGAGAAATGGAAAAACAACTTTTAGGTACCATCATGTCACATCTCTCAGATTAACATAAAAGAAAAGGAAAATAATAAGTACTGAAGGGAATGAACAAAAATTAAATATACTAAATGCATTGTTGTTGAAATTGTGAGCTGAGCCAACCATTTGAGAGAACAATTTGGAACTATGTTCAAAGAGCTATAAAAGTGAATATAATTAAATATCACTAATAGGTTTCTATCCCAAAAAGAACAAAGACAATAGAAAATATATGTAAGAAAAAACAGTTAACAGCAGCTCTATTTGTAGTGGCAAAGAAATGATAATTCAAGGGATACTTATATCAATTGAGGAATAGCTGAACAAATTGTGGCATAAGATTATGATGGAATGCTATAGCATTATAAGAAATGACAAGCAGCATGCTTTCAGAAAAATCTGTAGAAATATATGAACTGAAGCAAAGAGAAATGAGTGGAATGAGAAGTGTCCATGATAACAGCAATATTATGATGATGATTAACTGTGTACAAATTATATTGTAATCAATAGAATAACCCAAGACAACCAAATGACCTATGATGACAGATGCTATCTACCTCCAAAGAAAGAACTATTTAATTATGAGTACAAATTGATGCATAGTTTTATACTTTCTTCATGTTTCCTTTTATTATTCATTTTGTGCAGTAGGGATAATACGGAAATATGTTCTGCATGATTTCATCTGTATAATTGATAGAGTGCTCAATGAGTAAGTAGGATAGAAAGGAAAGAGAGAATTTCAAACTCAGAATTTTACTGGGCAAATGTTAAAACATTTTATTGTCTGATGCTCATAATACCTCTGATGTAAGTACTATTTTTTTCAAATTTGGAAACAAGGAAACTGGGGTTCAGAAAGTAGCAATTGCTTGCCTGTAGTCACATCTAATAAGAATCAGAGGCAGGATTTAAACCCAAGTTCATAGGCTATATAGAGCCAGTACTACACTCAGTGCTATGACAAACTATTTAATTTTTGTAAATTAATATAATATACAGAAAGACCAAATAATATTTATTAATTGCTAAAGACCATCATTTTAATATGTACACATGTACTAGAAATTTAAGAAAGTTAGGGAATACTTTATATTCTTTTCTCATGAGAACATCAGATCAAGCAATTTCTCAGATTATCTAACTGATGCCTTGGAAAGTAGAGAGAAACTCTCTGTGAAGGGGATGATATTAAAGGAAGAGCATATAACAGGATAGTGGTAATCCCATTTTAGAGGAGAAGGAGATGGTGGAGTCAGAGAAAATGTATTCATTTGATAAGGAAAAAAGAATTTGATAGGGCCCTCTATGCTTCAGTCAGTGATGCAACAGTAGTAAGTAAATGAGGTAATAACCATTCATTAAAATATGGACTTCTGGGTGGGAATTGCAGGCATGAAACTTGGACATTGCTTGGGATGGTAAGATTGGGTCACTATCATGCAACATCAGGGACTTAACATCTTAACATGGCACATATAGAAGGTGCTAGGGAATTAGAATACTGTAAAATAGGGATAATAACAGCATCTATCCCATAGTTATTATATCAAATGAGATAATATTTGTAAAACATTTACAACAGTGTCTAGAACATAGCGGATGTTTAATAAATATCTGTTTCCTCCCTTCTTTGCTTCCTGTATCCTTCTCTATCCCACACCATTATACCCTTCCAAACATTTCCCTGGACAACCATTTCAATATTTTGTATGCCTTCTCACACACAAACACACACACGCACACACACACAACCCAAACATGCTAAACCAAAAGGAGACTCTAATACACTTCTTTCTCCTCCATGCCATTTCTAACTCCTCTCCACATCATGCACCATTCTTCCTTTATGGTTCATTCTATTCAGATCCTGCGGATTATTCTACAAATATGAATTCTGTTATTGAGTTTTAACAAAAGGTTTCTCTATAATGAGGTAAGTTCAGCCTCATTAATAGATTTTTACAAAAAAGTCATACATATGGTTCTACATAGATGTATGTTGCTCAGAAATGACCAGTTGCTAAGCTCCCGAATAAGGAGCTCTTTTCTATTTGATCTCTACTCACTAAGCCAAAATTGGTTCAGTAATTTATTATTATTTTGTTGTATGTTTTCTTGTGACCTTTAATTTCTGATCATTTCTTTGTAAACATGGGCCATGTTTGTAGATTTCTGATTGCTATCATCAACACTTCAAAAATAACTAAAATGTACTTTTTCATGTTAGTGAATCATGCCTCTATTTTAATATATGAAGATGGCACACAAGGTATTTAATAAGTATATTGCTTAACCTAGATTTCCTTATTCAAATTGATGTGTCCTAACATTTTATTGGATTATACATAGTGATAATCTACAATATATTCTATATTTCAATATTTGCCTAGTTTGTTTTTAAATTATCACTTTTTTTAATTAATCAAAAATTTTGACCCTTTTCCTTTCCATTTTCTCATCCTCCAACTAACCAAATCAGAATGGGAAAAAAATACTTTAAAAAACTTGTGCCAGAGAAACTAGGCATTGACCCACACTTAACACCGTACACCAAGATAAGGTCAAAATGGGTTCATGACCTAGGCATAAAGAATGAGATTATAAATAAATTGGAAGAGCATAGGATAGTTTACCTCGCAGACCTGTGGAAGAGGGAGGAATTTATGACCAAAGAAGAACTAGAGATCACTATTGACCACAACATAGAAAATTTTGATTATATCAAATTGAAAAGTTTTTGTACAAACAAAACAAATGCAGACAAGATTAGAAGGGAAACAATAAACTGGGAAAACATTTTTACAATCAAAGGTTCTGATAAAGGCCTCATTTCCAAAATATATAGAGAATTGACTCTAATCTATAAGAAATCAAACCATTCTCCTATTGATAAATGGTCAAAGGATATGAACAGACGAATTCTCAGATGAAGAAATTGAAACTATTTATAGACATATGAAAATATGCTCCAAATCATTATTAATCACAGAAATGCAAATTAAGACAACTCTGAGATACCACTACACACCTGTCAGATTGGCTAGAATGACAGGGAAAGATAATGGGGAATGTTGGAGGGGATGTGGGAAAACAGGGACACTGATACATTGTTGGTGGAATTGTGAACACATCCAGCCATTCTGGAGAGCAATTTGGAACTATGCTCAAAAAGTTATCAAACTGTGCATACCCTTTGATCCAGCAGTGTTTCTACTGGGCTTATACCCCAAAGAGATACTAAAGAAAGGAAAGGGACCTGTATGTGCCAAAATGTTTGTGGCAGCCCTGTTTGTAGTGGCTAGAAGCTGGAAAATGAAAGGATGTCCATCAATTGGAGAATGGTTGAGTAAATTGTGGTATATGAATGTTATGGAATATTGTTGTTCTGTAAGGAATGACCAGTAGGATGAATACAGAGAGGACTGGAGAGACTTACATGAACTGATGCTAAGTGAAATGAGCAGAACCAGGAGATCATTATATACCTCAACAACGATACTGTTTGAGGATGTATTCTGATGGAAATGGATCTCTTCAATAAAGAGAGCCTTAATTGATCAAAGATGGACAGAAACAGCTACACCCAGAGAAAGAACACTGGGAGATGAATATAAACTGCTTGCATTTTTGTTTTTCTTCCCGGGTTATTTATACCTTCTGAATTCAATTCTCCCTGTGCAACAAGAAAACTGTTCGGTTCTGCACACATATATTGTATCTAGGATATACTGTAACCCATTCAACATGTAAAGGACTGCTTGCCATCTGGGGGAAGGGGTGGAGGGAGGGAGGGGAAAAATTGGAACAGAAGTGAATGCAAGGGATAATGCTGTAAAAAATTACCCTGGCATGCGTTCTATCAATAAAAAGTTATTAAAAAAAAAAAAAAAAAACTTGTGCCAGGAAGCCACAATTAGGTTCATATATTATTTAAGAGTCACAACTACATAGGAGCAGAAAATTGGGAATATAATATTCCAAAATGCAAAAGATATTGGCTTATAGCCAAGAATAACATACCAAGTAAAAATGAACATGCTATTACAAATGGGAAAAGAATATGATGAAATAGAAAACTTCTAAGCATTCCTAAAGAAAGAGCAGAGCTGCAGAGAAATTCTGAAATACATAGAAAGGAATAAACAGAAACATTAAAAGGTAAACATGACTGAAAAAGATAAATAACTAAACATGGATAAAATAGTTTCATTCAAATATGGAGAAGGGATACAGTTTGGTTTGAACCATATCATTTTTAGGGTTCATAAAGAGAGTACAATTAGACAAAGTGTGGGTGTGGTTCTCTTATATCTTGATTTTAAGGAAAGAATGGAAAGAGGGGAAGAGAAATACACTGTGAGAAGATTTGGGGAAAAAAGATTAAAAAAAAAACACACCTCACACAATGAGGATGCACAAATGGATATTTATACAAATAAAGAAGAGGACTAATAGGTAGGGCTTGACATTTGAAGTTCACTCTCATATGAATTAGTCCAAGTAAGGAAGAATAAACATACAAATCTTCTTCAGAATTACTTCTCATTCAACAGTGAAATGGGGAAGAAAAAAAAAAAGAGAAGGGGGAGGGGATATTAGGAAGCAGGTAAATAAAAAGATGAAATAATACTAAGGAAAACAAATTCTAAGGATTCACAAAAAACATCTATAAGTGTATTTTGAAGTGACAAAGAAAGGGCATCTGAGAAGGTCTTCATAAATTGGGTGAACAAATTACGGCATAGAGATATAGTTCAAAACTATTGTATTTCATTCTTATTAGCATGTTGATCAATCAGGATCATAGGGAACTAATGATGAAAGATCATCCACCATCTAATAGAGAGGTGAAGGATTCAGAGTGAAAAATAAGATAATTTAGTACTTGGCCAATGTGAAAAGTTGTTCTGATTTATTATCATATGAATAATGGGCTTTATTTTTTCTAGTATTCTCAGTTGGAAAAAAAAGTGATCCTGGGTGATAAAAGAAATTTAAATAAAAAGTAAACTTGGAAATCCTGATCAACACAATGACCAACTCAAAATTCCTAAAGATACATGATGAAACATGCTATATATCTCCTGAATAAAGGGGTAATAGACTCAATGACAAATTGAAAAATATGTGTATATATGTGTGATGTGTGTATAGATATACATATGTATATAAACATATAAGGTGTATATACATATATGATGTTTAATATAAAATATGTTTGCATTTTATCATAATCAATGAGAAATTTTGTTTGCTTTCCTTGACTATATAGGCTTGTAAACAGGAATTGTGTTTTTCTTGATTCTTTTGGGGAGGAGGAGTAAGAAGGCTGACCTTTGAGAATAAAATAAAATTTAGGGGAAATTTTTTTAAAGAATGGAAGCAGGAAGAATAATCCAGAATGTATTTCAAACGTCTAGGTGAGAAGTAAGAATGACCTGAAACAAGTTATTGATTTTGTAAATTGATAGAAAGAAATGAATACAAATTTTGTTTTCTGGGTACATTCAAGAAAATGCAACAAATAGCTGCAAATTAGGGAAGAGAAAATGTGACTTATATTGCAGTTATGGGACATTGGAAACTGTTAAGAGTTCAAATGTTGGAGTTTGTTCTTCTCAGAGCACAGCTGGTTTAGAGGCTTAGAGCCCTTCGGATGTCTCCAAATCCAAAGGTTCTGTCCTTCAGCCTCTGCCTCTGCTTTCTTCTGCCTCCAACCAAGACAGAGATGGAAGGTCTCTCTTATCTCCTTCTGGGGAGCCCAGCCACCAACTTGCCGCGGAGAGAGGGCTTCTGGCGTAGCTCCACTGAAATCCGTCAAAAGTGTTCTCTGCACCAGAGTCGTTCCTCTCGAGTCCAGCGCGATCAGCCAGCCAAGAGGAAAAAATGTATTCTGCTATAGATCCCTCATCGCTGGCCTTTTATATGCCTCTTCTGAGAGAATGGGATTATGGGTTTTCTCCCATAGTGCTCTCTGGCCCAATGAGCTTTAAGGGAGGTGTAGAAAGTGTACTTTGTGAAGCTAGCATACTTGTGGACTCCAGTGAGTAAAGGTGTGAACACAAGCCTTGTCTTAATTAGTTCTACTTAGTACCTTGTTTCAGGTTCTGGCCAAAACAACTTCTTGTAAGATTAGATCAACTCTAATTACTTAGCAGTTATTAAGGATTCCAACAGGAAACCTCAATAGAAATGGGAGTTCTAAGGAGAGGAAGCTAAAGGGTGCAGTGGATAGAATAATGAAACTGAACTTAGAAAGAACTAAATTTGGAAAGGTGGAAAGTGAAGCCAGGACAACAGTATTAGTGTAGGAAAGCTAGGACATGTGCAATAAGTTTCAATGCATGAGGTTGGAGAATACAATAAGTTATGGCAAAGTAGCAAAACATTATAATAATGATTAGTTGAGATGGAACAATTGGAACTTATTATAAGAATAGAAGTCCTATAACAACCTTATATGACTTAGGTTGAATAAATGGTAAATCACGGGAATAAGAAATGGTAATAAATTGGGAAGCAAGCATATTTGGGAGCAGCCCAACATGAATTTGAAGATTTCCAATTAAAAGTATAGAGGTTTGGGAAAGAGAAAAATGCTTTGAAAAATAAGAATAATGATTTTTGAGCCAATAAATAATATCCCAAAGTCCAAGTGAACCTCAAAGGAAAAGAAATTGCTGAGTAATAGTGGTGGGAATAGGGTGAATAAAATGAAAATCTGAAAATAACACTAAAAAAAATGTCTACTGCTTCTATTGATAGGTTGTTATTGATGCATGTGAAAAAATATTGACACTTCTGGCTAGTGTAAAGGTCCACAAATAAAATTGGGTTGGTATGAATGAGTATGAAGAAGTTATGGCTAGGAAAGGGAGTTTTGACCAAGATAGTCACTAAACTATTGGTATTTTAAATGGAGTTCTAAGACAGCAGTTTGTGCTGATATTTTTATCAAATCCTGAAAAGGAAATTGAACCTGTCACCCTATCCCCAATAATACTCATAATGAAATTCTCTCTCTCTCTCTCTCTCTCTCTCTCTCTCTCTCTCTCTCTCTCTCTCTGTCTTTCTCTCTCTCTCTTTCTCTGTCTTACTCTCATACACAAAAATACACAATTACAGATCTGCAGATTTTAAGTTATTATATGCTACCAACCTCTTTTTTGTTTTCATGTCAAAGTATTTTTATTTTTTCATTTAAAAAGAGGGATTATAATTTTGTCATCTTCAGCAATGTAAATTACAATGTACTTCCCTCAATAAAGGACCTCCAATGCAAAAAATAAATAAATAAATAATAAATAAATAAAAAGCACTATCTCATCAAGTCTTGATTTCTTGGGTAATGAATAGATAACATCTAACTGTGAGCTGCTTAAAGAGACAGCAAAGAAACTCAGCAGATAGTTTAAAAAAAGAAAAGATAATCAAAGCTTCCAAAAAATTCAAGTTAAACACAAGAAGCTTTAAAAGCTTTAAAGCAATCAATTGCTTTAAAAATCACAAAAAATATTGAAGAAAAATGACACCTTAAAAACAGAATTGGTGAAATGGAAAAAAGAAGTAGAAAACTTGATGAATAGCATAATTCCTTAAAATGAGGATTGGGAAAGAATGAAAAAAAATAGAAGAAAATGGTGAATATCTCATCAGAAAAAATACTGTTTCTAAGACAGATAAATAAGAGACATTTTAACAATTATCAAACTAACCAAAAGCCATGAAACCAAAAAAAAGGGGGGGCTGAGCATAATATTTAGAGAGATTATCCAGAAAACTTCCCTGATAGCCTAGAACTACAAAGTAAATTGAAGTGCAAAAAATCCCCCAATCACCTCCTCAAAAAGATCTCCAAAAGAAAATGTTCAGGGACTTCACAGCCAAACTCAAAAGCTCATAGGTCAAAGAGAAAATATTAAAAGAAAGAAGGAGAAACCATTCAAATCCAATAGAATTACAGACAGAATCACAGGAGATGTAGCAACTATCATCTTAAAGAAGAAGGGAACTTGGATTATTATATTCCCAAATGCAAAGCACCTAGGATTAAAATCAAGAATAACTACTTAGCAAAACTGAGTGTAATTATTTGGGGGGAAATTGATATTTAATGCATTAGAGAATCTTCAGGCATTCCTGATGAAAAGATCAGATATTAATAGAAAATTTTATTTTCAGTTATGGCACAAATGATGTATAAATAGATAAATATGAACAAGAAATTAAAAGGGTTGCAATAAGGTTAAACTGTTTGCAAAAGTCTGCAGGAAGACCATACATGTAATTTCTAAGATATTTATCATTATTAAGGCAGTTGAAAGAAAAAAAAAAACTCTACATAGAAAGAAGGCTTGCACATAAATCAATTATATTGGCATGATTTCAAAAAAAATGGAGAGGGGAGAAAGAGGGATTTTTCTACATTTGTAAAAGGGGGAAAGGAAATGAAAATATGGGAAATTTTCTCATATAAAAGAGGTACACAAGTAAAAGCTTTTATAATGTAGAAGAAAATGGGATAGTAATCTATTCTTGAATTTTGCTCTCACCTGCTCTGCTTCAAACAAGGAAGGATATAGATATAGGTATGCATATGTATGTATATGTATGTATATGTATATGTATGTATATATATACACGTGTGTATATATGAGAAATATGGGTATAGAAATCTCTCTTACCCAATAAGGAAATAAGGGGGTAAAAGAAAGGAGAATAGATTGAAGAAAGATGGTAGATTAAAGGAACCAATGTGGAGAAGCAACACAAAGTTTTGAGCAGTGACAGGATGAAAAAAAAGAGAAAATGATAAAAAGAAGAAAATGTTATGGAAATTATACAGTAATCCAAATTATGGATGAAAATAGGCTGGATCTATCCATAAAAACGAAGGAAAAAGGATTTTTTGCTATTAAAAAAGAAAAAACTTGAAATGGAAACACACAGAGAACTTAAAATAAGGGGTTAAAACAATCTATGGTACCTGAAATAAAAATGTAACACAGAATTAGATAAATATAACCATAAAATAAATAATAAGAAAATTAAATACATGAACAAAAGTTTTAATATGTTAGAGATGATGAACTTCTAGAGAAAATTGAATGAGAATAGAAAGGAATATTTTTGCTTCCTTCTCAGCTATACATGACACATCACTAAAGTGAAGTATTTGGAATTTTTAAAAAGTTTCACAAAGACAGAAAAGCAGGCATATTAAACATACTTTTCAGATGAAAAGGCAATAAAAATTACATTCAGCAAACTGCTATGGCAGTATAGATTAAAAATTAGCTAGAAACTATATTATCGACTCTAACAGAATAAGTGAGTGAAAACAATTACAGAAGCAATCAATAATTAATTTAAGGAAGATGACAACAATAAGACAGAATTCTAAAGTTTGGAGAATACAACCAAAGTAAAACTTATGAGAAAAATTATATCTCTAAATAAACGCAGCAATAAAATACAATAAAGAAAAGTCAATGAATTGGGCATAGAACTAAAACTTAGACCACAACAAAGTGCATCAAAAATCTCACATTAAAATGTAAGATAAGGCAGATCTGGGAGTGAAGCCAAGATGGCAAAATGAAGCCAGGAAGCTAATCAAACTCTCTCAGTTTCCCTCAAAAACCATATTAAATCAAGTTTCTGAACAATGTGACAAAATGAAATTACTCTCTGGCTCAAGACAGATTGAAAGGAATTCAAAGAAATGTCAATCTCACTGGGGTGAAAGCTTTTTAAACTCAGGCAAATGAGAGGGTCTTAACCATAGCAGATGAGCACCTGAAACTTTAAATCTTGGTTCAATAATAAAGTAGACCAGTGAAGCAGCCTCCAGTTCAAGGTTAGAAGAACAATTCTGGGAAATGAGTCTGTTTTCTGGAAAGAGTAGTTAGGGCAACAAACACCAAGCACTCAGAGCCAATCCTCAAAACTGCACAGGAAGCTGGAAACAGCACTCCCTTTATTCTAGCAGTAGACCATAAAAGGTACAAAAGAAGAAATACAAAAAGAGAAGAAAAGAACCTTAACCATAGAACACTACTATGCTGACAGGGAAAACCAAAACACCATCTCAGATGGGAATAAAATATCCACAGAGGAAATCCCCAAAGGTGATATGAATTGGTCTCAAGCCCAAAAAGAATTCTTGGAAGTGCTTATTAAAGACTTTAAAAGACAAATAAAAGTAATAGAAGAAAAAAAATGAGAGATATGTAGGAGAGAATCAAAAGCCTGGAAAAGGAAAGAAAAAATATTGGCTGAAGAAAACAATTCCTTAAAAAATACTATTAGTCAAAGTAATTAATCAAATGGAAAAAAGAGATGCAAAATCTACTTGAAGAATCACACATTAAAAATTCAAACAGGGTAAATGGTAGGAAATGATCCTATAAGACATCAAGAATCAGTCAAACAAAAGAAAAAATAATGACAAAATGAAAGAAAATGTAAAATGCCTCATTGGAAAAATAGTCCAACTAGAAAATAGTCCCAGGAGAGATAATTTAAAAATTATCTTTCTAATTGAAGGCCATGACCAAAAAGAGACTGAATAGCATTCTTCATGAGATCAAGGAAAACTGCCCTGAAATACGAGAACCAGAGAGGGAAATAGTCATTGGAAGAATCTATCATTCACCTCTAGAAAGAGATATTATAAGGAAAACCACAAGGAACATTGTTAGAAAACTCCAGAACTATAATCTCAAGGACAAAAAGTATTGCCAGATGCCAGATAAAAGCAATTTAATTCTCAAGGATCAACATTTAGGATTGTCCAGAAGCTGGAAGCATCTACAATAAAGGTTTGGAGGAACTGGAACACCATATTCCAGAAGGTAAAGAACTTGGGGTTGCAATAAAGAATTATCTACCCATCAAGACTGAACATCATCTTTCAGGGATGAAGATGTATCTTCAATGAAGTAAAAGACTTATTGGGAAAAAAAGAACTAAAGCAAAAAATTTGATCTTCAAATACAGGACTCAAACAAGAGAAACATAGAAAGGTAAACAGAGGAAATATATATTATTTAAAGGTTAAACTATTTACATTCCTATATGGAAAAATGATATCTGTAACTCTTGAGAACTGTACATGTTTTGGAACAATTAGAGAGGGCACAGATGGATGGAGGGTGTAATTATGAATGGACTCATGTGAAGATAGCAAAGAAAAAGACATTAAGGGGTGGGAAAAGATTGTTCTGAGAGAAGAGGAAAGATGAGGTAACTGAACAAATTAGAACACATGAAAAGCACAAAAGAAATATTAGAGAGGGAAAAAGGAGAGAAATGACCTTTGAACTAAGTTTAATCTAATCAGTATTGGCTAAAAGAAGGAATAAAATAATCATTCAATTGGATATAGAATTTTATCTTACCTTATAAAGAAGAATGATGAGAAAAGGAGAAAGAAGAGGGAGAGGTAGATAGAAGAAATGGCAGAAACATTAGGAACAAGGGATAAGATAAGGAAGAAGGTGATAGAAGGTAGAGCAGATAGAGGGCATTAGCCAAAATAAAATATTTGCGTGTTTACCTGCCAAAACAAACCCAGGAAGTATATGAACACAATTATAAAATCCTTCTCACACAAATAAAGTTATATCATCAAATGAAAACAATTGGGAAAATATAAATTGCTCATAGGTAGCCTGAGTTAATAAAATAAAAATGACAATTCTGCCTAAACTGATCTACTTGTTCCATGCCATACAAATCAAACTGCTAAAAATTATTTTATAGAGCTAGAAGAAATAATAACAAAATTCAGCTGGAAGAACAAATGGGCAAAAATATCAAAGGAATTAATGGCAAAAATATAAAGTGGCCTAGCAGTATCAGATCTAAAACTCTCTGAAAATGTAGCAGTCATCAAAACCATTTGGTACTAGCAAAAAAATAAAGTGGTGGATCAGTGGAATAGGTTAGATACACATAACATAATAATCAACGAGTATAGTAATCTAGTATTTGATAAACCTCCAAGCTCAAGTTTCTGGGATAAAAACTCACTATTTCACAAAAATTGCTTGGAAAACTGGAAAACAATATGGCCAAAACTTGGCATAGATCTATATCTCACATCCCATCCTAAAATAAGGTCAAAATGAAAGTCTGATTTGGGTATAAAGTATGAAATCATAATTAAATTAGGACTACAAGTGATAATTTACCTATCATATCAGAGAAGGGAGGAATTTATGATTGAAGAATTAGAAAACATTATGAAATGCAAAATTGACTTTGCTTAAATTAAATTAGAATGTATTTGCATAAACAAAACCAACACAAACAAGATTAGAAGGGAAGTACAAATCTGGGGAAAATTTTTTACATTGTTTCTAATTAAGCTCTTATTTCTAAAATACATTTAGTTGTTCTCATTGGTTCAGTGATCCAAAGCAGTCTCAATAAACTCTGGATAGAAAATGCCATCTATATCCAGAAAGAAAAGTATGGGGATTAAATGTAAATAAACATACACACACACACACACACACACACACACACACACAGAGAGAGAGAGAGAGAGAGAGAGAGAGAGAGAAAGAGAGAGAGAGAGAGAGAGAGAGAGAGAAATATTATAAAATAAGTAAATGAATACTTAAATAAGCCTAACTTAGAAAAATAATTGAACAAATTTCTCTAAAAGAAATTTCCTATGTCCAAATGAATTTAAAATTAATTCTACCAATATTTAAGGAACAAATAATACTATACTATATAAATTATTTGAAAAAATAAAATAGGAAACATACCAAATACTTTTATGAATTAAATATGATTTTGAAATCTAAGCCAGGGAGAGCAAAAACAGAATGAAAACTATTGATCAATTTATATAAGGAATATTGGTGTAAAAAAGCTAAAATCACCATAATGAAGCTAATGCAATTTAGCACAAATATAATATACTATGACCTAGTGCATTTGTACAAGAATAAAAGGCTGATTAAATATTATTTTAAAAATTATAAAATTTAATGGCTATAATAATAGAAAAAATCAGATGTTTAAATAAATAGAAACAAAACATGTTTTATAAAATATAATATCAATTGCTATTAAAAGCACTTGGAAGTACTGAAATTGATTGCCTTTCCTTTTTTATTTTAATTTTTTCCTAAATTCCTTGTAAGTATACATTTTAATACTTTTTATTTTAAATTTTGAGTTCCAAATTCTGACTTTTCTTCTACTTCCTAACCTAGTGGCACTAATTTTCACATGATATTACAAAGTAGTCATGATAAAAATAAAAAAAAAATAAAAAGTCTGTGGTTGGCTAAGACAAACAGTGGTAGATCAATGGAATGTATTACATATAAAATACAAAATAGTAAATGTTGTCGTTGCTTGTCCTGGATTGTCAAAGAGGACCATGACATCAAGCAAGTGATTCCATAACATGCAAATACATAGGATTTAAGTGAGGGAGCACTGTGCACAGTCATCAGCCTCTCTCCTCCAGAGCCATCTGGGTCCAGTGACAAGCTATAGATCAGGATAACTGAAAATGGTTCTACCCAACAGTCAAAGACTTTTGAAACTTGGTGTCCGAAGACTCCAAAGATCCAGAATCTGGAAACAAGAACTCATCATTTGCCAAAAATTCCTGGAAAATCATAAAGTAACAACAGGCAACATTACATATTATATAGTCAAAATCCTTTAGACATAAATCACAATATAAGTAAATCCTAGTGAGCAAGGAAAATTTTATGTGTCAGATCTACATATAAGGGGGAAGTTTGTGACCAAAAAAAGAGAGACAGTGGCTCACAGGAAGTAACTTTGCTAATTTTGATTTCATGGAATTAAAAAAAAAAAAATCTTTGCATAAACAAAACCAATACAATCAAAATTAAAAGAAAATCAGAGAACTAGGGGGAAATTTTACATCAAGTTTCTCTGATAAAGGTTTCATATCTTAAATATGTAGGGATTTAAGACAAATTTATAAGAATAAATTGTTAAATTGTCAAAGAATCAACACATAGTTTCAAGAAGAAATTAAAGCTATCACATCGTGAAAAAATACTCTTAATCAGTTTTGGTTACAAGAATAAAATAAAACAATTCTATGATATCAATTTGTACCTATCAGATAGGCTAATATGATTTTTTAAAAAAGGAAAATGACAAATTCTGGAGAGTATATGGAAAAAAATATACACATGTTGGAATTTTGAACTGGTTTAGCCATTCTGAGAAACAATTTGGAACTGTGCCCAAAGGAGAAAACTGTAAACTTTTTGAATCAGTAATACCACTACTAGGTATCTATCCCAAAGAGGTTAAAGAAAAATTAACAAAATGTATATATACAAAAATAGTTACTGTTGAGTTTTTTGTGGTGACAAAGATGTGAACATTTAAAGGATGCCTATCAACTGGGGAATGTTGAACATGTTGTCATAAAATATTATGATTATGATGAAATACTATTATGCTAAAAGAGATTATGAGCAGGATAATTTCAGGATGGAAAGACTTCCATGAAATGACATAAAGTGAGATTAAGAGTACCAAGAGAACATTGTACATTGTTCTTCATTGGTGGTAAGTTTACACTTTTCATTTTTGGAACCTGTAATTTGTTTTCTTCTATCTTTTTATAATTAAGTTAACCAAAGGTTTTTGTTTTTTCCTATTTTGTTAGATTTTATATTTATAACCAGCTCTTAGTTTTATTAATTAGGTCAATAGTTTCTTTTATTTTCATTTTTATTAATATCTCCTTTGATTTTCAGAAAATGTAACGGTATTTGGAGTTTTAAAATTTATTCTTTTTCTAGATTCTTTAGTAGCACAGCTAATTCACTGATATTCTCTTTCTCAGTTTTATTTATTTAACCATCTAGAGATATAAAATTTTCCCTAAAAACTGGTTTTGGCTGCATCCCATAAGTTTTGGTATGTTTTCTCATTGATATTTTCTTGGATGAAATTAGGGATTGTTTCTGTGATTTGTTGTTTGATCCACTTATTCTATAGGATAAGATGATATATGTTCCAAATAATTTTTAGTTTATTTTTTCATAGCCCTTTATTATATGTAATTTTTATTCCACAATGATCTGAAAAGGATGCACTTATTATTTCTGCCTTTCTGAATTTGATTGTGAGATTTTTTTATGCCCCAATACAGGGTCAGTTTTTGTGTAGGTATCAAATACTACTGAGGTACATTCCTTTCATTTTTTGTTTTTTAGTTTTTCCCATGTCTCTCATTTGATTTTTAATTTTTTTAAAGTGTTCTATAATTCTCTCTGGGCATGGAGCCGTTTCATCCTACTCTTTGGGGTAGAAGCTTTTTTTTTTAAACTAATATATCCTCCTCTGAAGATGAACTTTGATCTTCCCTGTTACTATAATATGTTTCAATGTTGGGTTTTTCTTTGCTGGCTGGTTTTGGAAAATATTGAATGGGGATAGAAAAATTTATACTAGGTAGAGGAGAATTCTGGGAAGATGGTGGAATAGGTCGATAAATTTCAAAGTCTCCAGGTTTCCCCCACAAATAGAACAGTAGACTGGTGAAAAATCAGAAGACTTGGCACAGAACAGGGGTCCTTCTGCTATAACCCAAGAAAATCTGAAGAAAGACCCTGGGCTGGGGATTAAACTGTCTGAAGTGCAAATACCTCTGGGCTAGCTCCACAGAAACATCAAGTAGGAACCCCTGGGACTAGGTGGGTGTAACTCGAGTGTCAGCAGGATTACAGAGACTTTCACCTCCTGATTGTTTGTCTACTCAGGGTTTGAGTTTGGGAAAACCGAGTAAACCTCAGCTTATTAGAAATTCCCAGCTGTGCTGCAGAAATACAGTTGTAGATAAAAAGTAACCAGCAGTGTCTAAGTGCAGAAGCAGCAGGGCAGGAAAGTTTCTGCATGCACTTTTAGGAAGGGGGAGCTCTTGGTTTGAGGTTCCTGGTCAGAGGGGAGAGCTGAAGAAAAGATTAAGATGCCACCCCCAAAATCCCAAGATTAGAAGTGCTTATTAATTTCCTTCTTTATCTCTTTTAATTAGACCTGTTTTGCTTTTGCCTGATCTGAGATCAGGATCACTATCCTTGCTTTTTCTACT
Organism: Antechinus flavipes; assembly: GCF_016432865.1. Classification (NCBI taxonomy): domain Eukaryota; kingdom Metazoa; phylum Chordata; class Mammalia; order Dasyuromorphia; family Dasyuridae; genus Antechinus; species Antechinus flavipes. The sequence continues at coordinate 397,579,988 of NC_067401.1, forward strand.
TCAACTGAAACATAATATATTCTTCTACAGCTTTTTACTTTTACTTTTTATGTATCTCTTTGTTTCAAATGTGTTTTGTGTATATAACATATTGTGGGATTCTAGTTTTTAATTAAGTCTTCTAACTGCTTCTTTTAATCGGAAAATTCATCCCATTCACATTCACAGTCAAGATTGTGCTAACTCTGTAGGAAATATATTTTGAGTGACAAAAATATAATGCCCAAGATAATGCTCTGTGAACAGTAGAAAAGTAGTAAGTATTTGTTCTCTTATATTTTTGTCAATATAACCTGAGGGATGTATTCGTTCTGCTAAAATTTTGTTTAGGCCTTACTTAAAGAGAAGAAGAAGGAGGAGAAGAAGGAAAAGGAAGAGGAGGAGAAGGAGGAGGAGGAAGAGGAGGAGGAGGAGGAGGAGGAGGAGGAGAACCGAAGAGGAGGAAAAATGAAGAAAGGGAGGAGGAGAAGGAGAAAGATGATGAGGAGGGGAATAAATGAAGGAGGAGGAGGAGGAGGAGGAGGAGGAGAGAAGGGGGAGAAGGAGAGGAGGAGGAAGAGGATAAATGGGGGAGGAAGAGGTAAGGAGGAGGTGAGGATGAGGAGGAGGAAGAGGAGAAAAAGAAAAAGACAAGGAGAAGGAGAAGAGGAGGAGAAGGAGAAGAGAAGAGAAAATAAGAAAGGAAAAAAATTAAAAGAGGCAAAGAAAGAAATTTTAAAGAAGAGGGAGGAAAAACAAATTGTATCAGGACAGGAAAAAATTACTGGATACTCTAAATGTCTAGTGTCCTATAGATGTGAATCATGATAGACTGACTAGCTTATAAATGCTTTGATTATGACATCCTTTCAAACATAATGTTAACTTTTCTTATTGCTTTAATAATCTGAATATTTATGAATTTCAAAATGCTAGATTACTTATATTTTGTGCAATTCAAATCACATTTTATATATCTATATTTATATATTATATATGTGTGTATGTTTAAAAAATTAAAACCATGTGGAACAATTTCAGTGACCATGCATCATATGTTTTGCTAATTTTTCTTAGGGGATAATACACAACAAATGTATCTCTATGAAAACAATTAAGACAACATTAGAAAATCATTAAATCAGTCAATTCCTCTCCAATCTTTTTCAAAGAAATAAATTAGAATTGACAGCTATCTCTCCAATCTCTAATTTTTCCTCTCAACAATTATTCTAATTCTAATATTTCTCACTAACTCTGACTAGGAAATTTAATTTTTGTAAACCAACATTTTACACTATATTAAAAACATTTCTGTGCCTTGCATTAAGAGCTCCAGGACTAGAGTAACTTGGCCTCAAAAGTCCTGCAGATCTATTTATCTTTTATCAACTTTAAGTTTAGCAGTCGTAGTAGGAGATATCATCTTGTAAAACATTTTATTTTTTAGCACTGTCATTTACCACATTAGCTATATTCCTTTTGAAATTTCTATTCCTCATCTTCTATCTATCTATCAGAGGCAGAAACAAAAGCCATATTTAAGTATATACTATTGAGGGAAGGAAAGGGAAGGGAAGGGGAAAAGGGAAGAGAGGGAAGACAAGAAAGAAAAGAGGAAGGGTGAAAGGGGGACAAGGGAAAAGGAGAAAGGGAGAAGAGAAAACAGAAAAGGAGAGATGGAAAAGAAAAAGGAAAGAAACAAGGGGGAAGAGGAAAAGGAAAGGGGGAAAGAGAAAAAGTCAAAGGGAAAAAAGAAAAATGGGAAAGGGTGAAAAAGGAAGGAGGAAGGAGGAATAGAATAAGAGAAGAAAGGGAGAGAAAATAAACAAAAGTCACAACTGTGACTTCCTAGGTGATAAAGCTTGATGTTTGAAGTCTTCTGTTGACATAGAAGTCTTCTGTTGACATTTACCTCCCCACTTTGCAGTCATGTTTCTGATAAGGATTCAATCACTTCAACATGACCTGGAACTTTTCTTTTCTGAACCCTTCATTTGACCAATTCACTTGAGGTGAAGCTTCAGCAATTTTAAGGTTTTTTGAAAGACTTCGTTGGATTTTGAGCACAAATTGGTGTTCCCAGATCTAATTCAGTCTCATGTGCATGGTTGTTTTCATCTCCTGGGCTTTTCCAAGGAGGATGATCCTTTTGAGTCTGTCTTGTGATGACATGGTAATAATGGATCTTTCCTTCTGGATACTGAGCTATTCTTCAGTTGAGAAGCAAGATGATGGGGTTTGGTTTAGGAGAAAAAGGTGGTAGCAAATTCAGCAGGTTATTTGTCACAACTAAATTCGGCTGCTGTAAGAAATGAGTTTGCTTTGTTGCTACTATTGTAGTCACAGCAGTTGTTGTCTGTACTAATATATCCTTTGAGTGAGCTGTAAATCACATCTTTCTTGATAAGTCATCTAACCTCTCCAAGCTGTGTCTCAGGCAAAGGTCTATTCAAGATGCTTATCAACTTCTTCACAGATAATCCTCAAAAACAGTTATTTCCTTTTAAAGTGTTTCATTAACGGAGTTTGAAATTACCACATTATTTACAAGAATAAAAAGTTTAACTACAAATTAAAGAGGAAATTAAAGTAGTTCCATTTGACCATGGCATCTCAACACGCCAATACAACACAAATGATGTATAATATCAGGTACAGCTCATTCACTATATTCATTCATTCAATAAGCATTCATAATAATAATTATTAATATTTATATAGTGATTTAAGGTTTGAAAAGTGTTTCTCAAGAACTATCTCATTTTATTCCCACAATGACCCTGACACATAGGTGCTTTTATTAAACTAATTTTGCTTATTAAGAAACTTGGACTTAGCAGGGGTTAAATAATTTGTCCAGGTTGACAAATCTAGGAAGTCTCTAGCTGGATTTCAACTCAGATCTTTCTGATACCAGATCTAGCACTCTATTAAAATAATCTAAATCTATATTTAGAAATTTAATCATTACTTATATATACCATTATACTGACAAATTAAAAAAAAAAACTAGACTCTCCAACCTCATATTTGTCTAAAAAATGACACTTTTTTTTTCCAAGCAAAGTATCAAGAGGTGGATATGTTGCCATGGTAACTATTTCAAAATCACAAAAGAAAAAGAGGATTTTTTTACATGATGAATTCATTGAAAAAACTCAAAAGAACATATTTGAGACATAAATATCTTAAAGTTAGACTTTAAGTATATAAAATAATTATCCTAGATTTCTAAAAATAACAATTATTAAAAATATATAATAAGAATATACCCATTGAATAGATCAGTGTACTTGGAGTTAACAGGTTCTGAGTTCAAATCTAACCTAAGGTACTTATAGCCTATGTAACTCTGGGTAAATCACTTAATTTGTATTTGTCTCAATTTCCTCATCTATAAAATGGGCACAATGACAGCATTTACCTTCCAGGATTGTTGTAAGGATCAAATAAGATTGTATTTGTAATTGTAATTGTAAAGCACTTAGCACAATGCCTGGCAGTTAGTAAGTACTCTATAAATGCTAGCTCTCTGTATATGTTAGCTATATGTGAAGCATATAGCTTCAGTTTCCTGAACTGTAAAATGGAGATAAAAATAGTACTTACCTCCTAGAACTGTGAGGTAAAATATTATTTGGAAAATGCTTTGCAAAATTTAAACTGAACTATAAAGCTACCTATTAGCATTTTAATAATAATAATAATAATAACTGGCATTTATATAGCATTTTCCCTTACATGTTATTTCATTTAATCTTCATAACAATTCTGAGTAGGTATTATTATTATTCTAAATTTAAAAATGAGGAATCTGAGGTTGAGAATGATTAAGTTGCTTGTTCAATGTCAGATCACTAATAAGTGTCTGAGGCGGGATTGAATCTTAGCAGTATATCTTCAATCATTTGACATAAAAATAAACCCTGAATTTCACATAAATTATATATACTTCAGAAAGGTCTGACCATATGCATAGACACCACATTTAATGAAAAGGCAGTACTAAAATTCAGATATTACCTGAATAACCTATAAGCCATTAGCTCATAAATACCTTAATGGAAATTAATTTATCAGTTTCTCAGCAATGTATTACAAGAGGATGAGCACTGGAATGAACTAGAAATTCAAATGCCTGAAATAGTCCTACCCATATTTCCTATCTGTGTGCCTTTAACCTCTAGGGACCTCAGAATTCCCCTCTAAATAAATAAATAAATAAAAACAAATGAAAAAACAATGAAATAAACGAATGAATAGATGAATAGATATAGATAGATAGCCTTTTCTTTCTAAAATTTTGGTTGGGGTGTGTGTGAGTGTGTGTGTGTGTGTGTGTGTGTGTGTGAGAGAGAGAGAGAGAGAGAGAGAGAGAGAGAGAGAGAGAGAGAGAGAGACAGAGACAGAGAAAGAGAGAAAAACAGAGACACAGAAAGTGGCAGAGACAGAGACACAAAGGCAGAAAAATTACAGTCTTTGAAAGAGAAAGATTAAAACAGTTATTTCTCATGGTAGAAAGGGTAAGAAAGGAAAAAGTGGTAAAATGAGTCAAATTGTAGATAATCTGGATTTCTATCTAACCTTAGTGAGATAGGTACAGTAGGGATATATAAACAAATAAACTGTAGCATTTTGAAATATAGTTGTCAAATTAGCTTACTTTGCATTAACAATTTTAAATTGCATCATCCAGATGGGATGCTAGTCTAAAAAGAACAAAAACAAACAGATAATACATTTTCTACCAGCACATATACTGTACTATTAATTCCTTCAGTTACTTTTAGAAAAATTTGCAAAGCAGAGCAGCAAATGCTTCCTTGATGCATAATATAGAGCTATTCTGACAACACCATCCTGTGCCTAGTGGAGCAGGAATCAACTTGGCAATATATTCTAGAATAGTGGCTGTATTAAGCACTAAACCATTTCAACCAACAGAAGAAACTTAGTGTGGGGGGAAAAGAAGTATGAATTCACTTTGTTCTTCAGTGTGTCATACAGAATACTATAGCAGTGTTTTAAATATATGATTACACACTGTGCAAAATTTTTAAAAGATTGCAAATTACTATTTGGCTTCAAAAATCTGTACATATTGCCATCCTAGCCACCAAAAAGTAAAAGAAAGAAAGGAAAACAAGTTACAAATTTGTAAATGCTGTGTTGTTCTATGACTTAAAAAAAAAAAAAAGATTGACCCTGTGATTTCATTTGATTTAATAATAAAGCCTTAGGAACTTTTTCTTTTTTTTTTCCTTCTTTCTTTTTAAACACTAATGATCTACACTTTATTTAGAAGAGTAAGAAAGTTTATGTGATCTGTCCAGGGCCATATGTATCCAGCAAACACTGAAAACCAGAGTTTCCTCACTTCAAGACCACCTTTCCACTCACCATGTCAAAATAAGTCTCATGAATTATTGTTAGACTGTGAAAATAAATTCTGATTTCTCATAAATAATATTCTTGGTAAGAGAAGAATAGCATATTAGATAGTGACAGAGAAAAGATAACAGAGATAGAGACAGAGAGACAGGAAAAAGAAGATAAAGATGGGAGAAAATTTTCATCTATTTCAAAATTTTGCTTAAAGCTAAAGGAAGTCACAATTAAATATTTATCTTATGTCTTATTCTGTTAATGCTGTGATATAAAGGCAGAAAGATACTTCTTTCTGAGGGAGATATAGACTAAAAAACAAGTATGAACCTGCCCTCATCTAAAGAGATTATTCATGGAAAAACTACTGGGGATAATGTATGATGGTTACAACCCCTTTCTGTAATATTCTCCTATCAACAGACCAGGCAGAACCTGTAAGTGAAAGAAAACTAAGTTTAATTAGAACGGTATATTAAAGTAAATAATCAGGAAAACAACAAAAAAAAATCAACTTAATAAAATTATGTTCATAGGTACAAAATGTACCAATGGATATGATTTCCCACATACATACATAGATGAGATATAATGGATATATTACTATAAACTGCATGTGTCGAGGTGGGAAAAGGATTGAATTTAATTGCTATCTCTTTTAGAGATTGAATATGATTGGAATATGGAGTGGAAGTGCAAATGCCAGAAACCTGGTATTTAACATTTGTGTGGCCATGATCCATGACTACAATATTCTTTATGTTTGCTTAGACTTCTTTTCTTTTTTCCTGAGGCAATTGAGGTTAAATGACTTGTCCAGAGTCACACTGCCACATGGCTAGGAAGTGGTTAAGTGTCTGAGGTCACATTTGAACTCAAGTCCTCCTGACTTCAAGGCTGGTGCTCTATCCACTGTACCACTTAGCTGCCCCATGTTTGCTTAGTCTTCATGAGGAAATCTCCCATGGTCCTATCCCCTGGGATTTTGTGACTTTATGTCCCTCCACACCTCCCTATGCTGTTTGAGTATATTTTCTTATACCACTTTTCTATGGCTTTTCAGGTTTCAATATAGCTCAGGCTCCACCCTGTTCCAGTTCCTAAGCACCCTTTGGACTGCCTGAGTTACTTTCTTTTCCTATGAGACTACTTAAACCACAAGCCTCAGGCGAGTGAAAACATTTTAATTTCTTCCCTTGGACAACTGTACTCTCCTGATCAGATGAACACTAAAACAGTAAGAACCCTTACAGAGTAGCAAAAAGCTCTTTTGTTCAAAGAAATAAGTCCAAGTTTTCATCAAGTTCTTTTAAGCTTCAGTTATTATCTATCCGATAAACTCTTGTATATAGTTCTACTGGACATATCTATATAGGAATTATCACTGTCTAAAACTGAAAGTCCTACCCCTGTTTTTTAAACCTTTATCTTTCAACATAATTTTTTCCTCAAATTCTCTTTCCTCAAGTCCATCTCATAAAACAAAATCTTCTTACAAGTTTTTAGTTCCTTAATGTTTAGGATAGATATTTATTTATATATTTCCTGACAAATTGGAGATGTTTTGTATTTGGAAGATGGTGTTCAGAATAAATCAGTTAACCAATAAACATTTCTTAGGTGTTTACTCTGTACTTGGCATTATGTTAAACACTTCAGTAGAATGACTCTTCAAATATGGATCACATGTTTTCATTATACCAGATGAATTTTCTAGTATAGAAAGACAAACTTGTAAGAGGAAGGGAAAAAAAGGCCTTTTCCTCCATAAAATGGCAACAGTGAATTGTACCAACTTTAGCTCTTCTGTTTGCATTATTTTCCTCATTTTAAAAAAATGGGACTCCTAGTTGTACCTAATGCACAGAGTTATTGTGAGGATCAAAATAAATTACATAGCTATAGATAGATATACACAATATATATGCATGCATGTTTATGTATTTACACTAATACATATTATACACATGATTTTATATGGTATATGTGAATTATGGATATATTATATGCATATGTGTAATATAATATGCATGTTCACATGTATATGTATGTATGCATATTTATTTACTATTTTCCTGTCTACATACACACACACACACACACACACACACATATACGTATTTATATACAAAGAGAGAGAGAGCTTAGCATGCTTGGTCAGACTGCTAAAGTAGTTCATGATACAAGAAGAGGCTAAGAATCCCTCCCCTAAATTATATAACCAAGAGAATAAGGTCTTTAGGAAAATCTTCTGCAATTTCCTTCTCACTTGTAGATACACCCATTGTACCCCTAAAAAGTCAGAACCTCCCAGAGTTTCTCTGAGCTTGAGCTTCAGCATTTTAAATTAGTGTCCATTCATGCAAATTGTCTTGAATCTTTTCAAGAAACGGAATTGAAGAAGCACAAGTTGTTGGACTCCTCCAACAAAGCTTTTCTCCTCTCATAACCATTACATTAAAAAATCAAGCTGTCTGGCATAAGATAAAACTAAAACTGCAAAGACAGCTATGGAAAACTAGAAAAAAATCCCACTGTAGTCAATAATGCTAATCAATATGACCTCCTTCATAGACATGCCCTGAATGCTGGACACCCTTGGTTTGCATTATGTTTGACAACATTGGATGGGTCAGTCGTACCACTGAAAGATCCTTGTCACCATTGGAAGGACTAACTGCACTAAGTTGCTGCTTGATTCACACTTTCACTGATTTTGTGTCCTAATTTCTTTTCTGTTCCAAATTAACAATAGCAAATGTGGGCAAGTGACTTCACTATTTCAGACTGAAGGAAAAAGAAAGTTAAATATGTAATTATTCATGTTTATAAGGAGTGGTTTAGCTTTGAGAAAGGAACTTGTTTTTGAAAACAAAAACAAAACATATTCTAGATATTTAATTCAAAACCTTCCATGCCAGACATTCTATCAATGTTGTGAAGATTACCATAATGAATATATTTGAATTTCCTCTGTACTTCCTTTCACCTCAGCATGAAAAAAGCATGAATAATTAGAAGCATGACCAAAAATGGAGGTAACTGAAAAATGATGCTTAAATAGTCCTAAAGACTCCTCACATGAGAAGAATAACAGTCAGTTAGAACAAACTATATTTGCACAGGAAAAATTACCAATAATTGCTTTAAATGTAAGCTTTTGCTGAAGACTAGTATTGAATACAAGTTGTTAATATTTTATAACTGTATTAATTTCCTTTCATAAAAATACATTTAATTTTCTTAAAAAATACTTCCATGATAGTAAAACTGTATTCAACATTTCTGTTGTTCCTTTATTTTTCTATTTCCTTTTCAGTAGACTTAATAACTCATAATTAGTATTGTTAAGGGTCTTAAAATGAGAAGAATACTTTTCCACTTAAAAATGGAGGCACCCACAATTATAGGGACATTTAAAAACCTTAATACAGTGTAGTCTTTCTTGTGTTAGACTAATTTTATTAACTGTGCCTTCAAACTGCTTGGGGAAAAAGTAACCCAGGTACATATATCTCAATGATAGGACCCAATTGTCTATAATTTAGGGCTTCATTTCTTGTCCTAAATAAAATTTAATACAGAATCCTAAAATCCCGAGTCATTTTATAATCCTTTTTAAAGTTCCTAATTTGTGCCATATTTCATTTAGTGGGATATACAGCCCAGTATAAATTCAAATAAAATGTGAACACACCTAGCCATCTTCTTCAGCAGGAAGCTTTTCAATGTAGAAAACTTGTTTAATGTGCTGATTTTACTACCAGTATTTACTAACTTTCACACTTATAAAACTGTCATCTAGAGAATTTTTTAAGAGAGGTTGTTTTTTGGTATTTTTTTTAACCATATGGCCTTCTCATCTCAAGATATATAAAATGCTACTTAATAAAATTGTCTTATATAGATTCACTATATAGCTAAAAGTGTAAAGTAAGCCAAATATAAATTTGAATTTCCTGAACTTTTAAGTAAGATATTCTTAAAGTCATATGGAAAGATATATGTTCCTTTCTATCTGGAAATGTTCATTTTTTTGTGTTATTTATTAAGAGAATAAAAAGAGATCTATATGTGTGTACTTACCTATGAGACAGTGTGGCATGCCAGATAAAGGACTTGACTTAGGCTCATGACAACTTGGATTTGAATCCTGTTTTGGGTACATACTGGCATATATCCATTCACAATTTAAGCTGTTTAACCCAATGGTGTCAAATTCAAATAGAAATAGGGCCATGGATCCATACATACTTTTAAAACATATTAGTGTATTTTATATGTATTTAAATAGTTCTTAATTATATTTTAATTATGTATGCATGCGGGCCCCATTATAGTTGCTGGCCATGTGTTTGACACTTCTGGCTTAACTTCCTTGAGTATCAATTTCCTTATCTATTAAAAAAAGGATTGGCCTAGATTGTCTCTAAGTTTCCTTCTAGCTCTATGATCATGTAAAATAATACATGAAGGCTTTGAAGGAATAATAGAGGATCACATGAGCTCAGCTGACTAGAATTGGAAACATGAGATCATGTTCTCATGTGCTCTGCAATTTTCACTAAGTTTAATAGGGGACATTTACTCAAAGAACTCCTTATTTAATAGCTTATCTAAATTAAAACCTGGGAACAACTAGGGAAAATTGGTCATACAAAGAATTGCCCAATTAATATTTTTTAATTGCCAAATTTATTGTTGGAATTGGAAGAATAACAAAGTTTTAGTTGGAGTCTCCATCACCCTAAGTGAAGTCAATGATTATCTCTCCCTGGAAGAAAAATAAATAAAGGAAGGAAGGAAGGAAGAGAGAGAAGGAGAGAGGCAGAGAGGGAGAGAGGAAAGGAGGAAGGGAAGAAGAAAGGAAAAAAAGAGAAGAGAAGAGAAGAGAAGAGAAGAGAAGAGAAGAGAAGAGAAGAGAAGAGAAGAAAAGAGAAGAGAAGAGGAGAGGAGAGGAGAGGAGAAGAGAAGAGAGGAGAGGAGAGGAGAGGAGAAGAAAGAAGAGAAGAGGAAAGAAGAAGAGAGGAAAGGAAAAAAAAAAAAAACAGCCCCCAAGGTGAAAGCACATTTTACTCTGTAAGTTTGACACAACATACTTCAATTGAGCCTCTGGTGCAAGAGAAAGTGGTTGAGTTGTGGTTACATGAGTCATTTTAAAGAAGATAGCCCTCTTCTCTACCCCAAACTTTTCCAAAAGAGTAGTTCTCAGGAAGGAAATCTATCATCAGAAGAATCCAATACTTACTAGATGTGGAATCACCATAGTAATTCCTACAACCAACAAACCAAAGTTTTTTCTATCTAGCTTTTTTCTTAATGATATCACTATTCCTGTAGACTCAGTGACATATGAGCTCTCAAAACAAATCTTTAGGATAATAGGACAAAATTTCAGGCATTTTGAAATCAATAGCATCATTGAAACTACTTTAGAAAAGCTTTCCTATCATCACAATTTCATCCATTACAGAAAAGGTATATGAATACCTTAACACAGAGAGACAGTATGCAGTGCTATCATCAAACAGCTATATGATAGTTATAACTATAGTTATAAACCAGAAAGTTATATGATTTTTCCAGAGGAAAAGTTTTCTTGCCTCTTAGGACAATAGGAAAGTATCACAAATAACCCAAATTGGGAAGATTCTCCTCCAAAGATTCATATTATATACCTGAAGTTCACGTGTCTGAATTTCCATGGCAGTCAAAAAGCCTATGAATGGCTTGGTCTAGTGAGACTGAATGTTTCAGTGATTACTGAGACATTCCTTTATTTAACAGCAACATTTCTCATATTCATAGTCTAGGGTGTGGTACAATGCTGGTCAGTGAAGACCACATTGGCTAATGTCATTATTGAATCAGTCAGCCAGTTGGAAATTCTTCACAATGCCAGATGATGGTCTTGATATTGAAGTATGATACCTCAGTTACCTCTACCCTGGCCTTTTTTTTTTCCCTATCAAAAAATCCAGTCAACATGCAAGTTCTCTTTATCGTTTGTGTCTACTACTTCTCCATTCCTTACCTTCACCATGCTATTTCAGGTTTTTGTTACCTCTGGATGGTAAACCCTAAGGTCATCACTACATTGGAGCATTTGGAAACACTATGTATATATGGAAAAAAAAAAAAAAACAATAGATGATCTCCTATCTCAATTGAATATTTTATGGATTTAAGCAATTCACTTTGCCTTTGTTTCATTATCTATCACAATGAAATTGTAGAAAGAACACTGAGTCAAGAAATTTAGGATTTTACTAGCTATATGAACTGGGCAAATTACTGAAATACTCTGATCTTCAGTCTTCTTATTTATAAAACAAAGATAATATAACACAAAGATAATAACAATTACCTATATCATATTTTCTGAAAAATTTTTGTAAACTATAACAGAATAAAAATGTGAATTATTGTTAATATAGTACCTGAATCTCCTGTCATATACAAAGGGCTTTTAGAAAACAATCCCCAGTCTTCAGCTTTTCATAGATCCACTTTTAGTCAAAGATTTGGTTCATAAATACTTACACAAATGTTTACAAATAAGCCAGAGGATATAATTAATGCCATCTTTCCAGAAAGCTCTATTTCACCTCAGGAAAAATTTGTTTTTGTTGACATGCTTTTGTTACCAAATGTGGTCAAATCTTAACGTCAGTCTTCTCATGTTTAAAATGGAAGTAATATCTGAAGTATTTTATCTTCACAGAATATTTATAAGAATCAAAATGAAATGGGTATCCATAAAATCTTTTATAAACCTTAAAGTCATATCTTTTGGAATCCTTACTAACTGCTAAGTAATTAGAGTTGATCTAATCTTACAAGAAGTTGTTTTGGCCAGAACCTGAAACAAGGTACTAAGTAGAACTACCCATAATCCCTCTCTCTGGAAGGAGCATAAATAGGCCAATGGGCCAGTCGGAGAGTGCTTGAGAGAGGAAGACGCTACAAGTCGAGATTTCACCGGAATGACATGAAGAGTTGGAGCTGGCTGGAGGCTGAAGAAAGCAGAGGCAGAGGCAGAGGCTGAAGGACCAGACCTTTGGATTTAAAGACATTTGGAGAGAGCTCTTGGAACCAAGCAGAGAGATAGGCCTCTAAGCTAACCTCTAATCTATAAGCCTCTAAGCTGCATTTGGGAAGAAGATCACGACATTTTGGCGCCCAACGTGGGGCGCCAAAATGTTGTGAGCTTTTTCTTCTCAAAACGCAGCCAGGTGATAAAAGTTCAGATCTTTTATTATCCCAATATAGCCCGGTTAGCTTAGAGGCCTATCTCTCTGTTTGGTTCCAAGAGCTCTTCAGATATAAGGCGAGACAGCCATTCCAGAACACACTTTTTTCCTCTTGGCTGGCTGATCGCGCTAGACTCGAGAGAAACGACTCTGCTGCAGAGAACACTTTTGACGGACTTCAGTGGAGCTACGCCAGAAGCCCTCTCTCCGCGGCAAGTGTGGCTGGGCTCCCCAGAAGGAGATAAGAGAGATCTTCCATCTCTGTTGGAGGCAGAAGAAAACAGAGGCAGAGGCTGAAGGACAGAACCTTTGGATTTGGAGACATCCGAAGGGCTCTAAGCCTCTAAACCGGCTGTCCTCTGAGAACAAACTCCAACTTTTGAACTCTAACACATATCTATAAAAATATACATTGAATTGTAATATAGGTCAGTTAGTATCATTATTATTATCATTATCTTTATTCCTCTTGAAAAAATGTAAATTCTTTTAAAGTACATACTTTGTCACTCATTATTTTGTGAGGCAGCTCTGTATGATATTGGCTAGTGAAACAGATTTAGAATAAAAAAACTGAGTTCAAATCCATTTCTTAACACAAACCAACCATGGACAAGCCATTTAATCTTCCTCAGCCTCATTTTCCTCACTTGGAAGTTGAAGAATTAGTGTTGTACTTAAAGGTTTGCTTTGAAGATCAAATTAGAAAAAATAATAAAACACTTTGGAAATTTTTAAATATCATATTAAATTAGTTATTATCATAACCAGAAATACCTAAGGAATAATCTGCAGAGAACAGCAGCTTCAGTAAGTATGGATGAATGAACCTTTGAGTCAATGAAAGATAATACAACATAAGGAAGAGAGTACAGTATTCAGAGACACAGAACCTGGGGCTGTGTTTCAATTCTCAGATTTCCTTCCAACGAAACTTTGGGCAAAAGCATTTAAACTCTGCAAGACTCCCATCAATAGCATGAGTCTTGTGGACTAACTGATCTTTAAGGTCTATTCTAGCTCTAATTCCTATTTTCCTAGTGAGTAAATGAGTAGAATAATTTCATGCAACCAAAATACCTGATTCTTTAGGCAGATTCTGCATCTAAGAACTGTAAAAGATATCAGAGAATGCACCCAATGGGGTATTGTTGAATTTTAGATTCCTGTGATTTGCCTATGGCACAGGACCTAATAGTTGCTGATTTCCTTTTGTTTTACACTAACTTCTTTTTTTGCTACATTATGGTCAAAGCTCTTGCAATAAAAAGGAGTTGCTGTAAGCCTTCTGAATCACACACTATCAAGGTTTTGCCAGGTTTCTGCCTAGAGACTAACACCAAGAGTAGATTGTTATCCTTTAAGAGTCACTGGGGATAAAGCTTAAAATGATTTTGTGAAATGACAATACCCGGTAAAGGTCTTCATACATACACACACACATACACACACACATAGTATATATACACAAATATTCCTCTCCCAAATGATCAATTATAAAAAAAAAAAAAAGAGGTAGAGAGTTATGTGAGAGTAACAGTTAAAATTCTTACATTCAAAAGCCTATTCCCCTAGAGCCTCCAAGAGATCAATCCAACAGGGTGAAGAGAGTAAACTGTGAAATAAGGCAATTTAAAGCTGCTATAGACAAACTACTTTTATAAAATGGGTGACTGTTGAGCCTGGTATTGTTGTTTTTAAATCTATTCTATTAAATGGAGAGTTAGGAGATAGCCTAGTGTGATTCTCCCATAGTCCTCACACTTTATTTTTAAAGGGCAATTTAATTTTGATGAAACATAAAACCATATTCTATAAATAGTATGTCTGTATATAAATTTATCAAATTGTCTATTTTTTTTTATTACTAGTTAATTCTTCAATACTTTGTCTGGCCTCAGTCAACCTGGCCATTTTCTGGTATGTGGCTTTTATATAAATCAGAAAGTCTATATTACTGACGTTCTCATATCAGTAAAAAAAAAAAAAAAATAGTGGCTGGAAATCTATCAGTCCTAAAACCACATTTAAAATAATATAAGTTCTTCTTAGTAAGATCTTTTAAATTTCATTTGATCTAATATTTATTATAGGATTTCCATATTTAAAATTTATTTCTTTTTGATGAAATTTCAGTGCAGTTTTAAAAAAAATATTTTTTTTCCAATTTTAATTTAGATACTTTCTTCAGAGACCAAAATGATTTCTCCTTCTACAAAATCTTCTTTGGCTAACTGTCTAGATTCACCAATTAGTTAGTATATGAGTCTTTTCCTCATGCATTTTCATTGGTAAAATGAAGGGATTACATTTTAGCAAGGAATTTAGAACTATGCCCTCCCCCAAAATTATTGAGCTGTGCATACCTTTTGACCAAAGAATACTGCTAGAGTTGAACATTAAAAGGACTAAGCAAAGAGGTAAAGGATTTATGTGCACAAAAGTACTTAAAATAGGTCTGTCCATGTTAGATAAAATTGGAAAACGGGCTGATGGTCACCTATTTGGGAAGGGCTAAAGAGATTTAAGACATTAATATAATGGAAATTATTGTGCTATAAGAGATGCAAAAAATGGAAATGACTGGAAAGTGTGAAAATTTATGTGAAGTGATTCAGTGAAATAAATAAAAGTAGGAGGTTTTAGAAGATCAGTTTATGCAATGATTTCATAGAAAAAAAATCTCTGAAAGATTTTACACTTTGTTTAATTCATTAAAAAACCATTGTTTTAGAAGACTAAAGATTAATCACAATATTTTGCTCTTGCCAGAGATGTAATAGACTTAAAATTCAGAATGAGAAACACTTCTTAAATAAAAGAATAAATGAATGAGGAAATAAATAATTAATTAATTAACTAATGAATAGATAAATAATGAAAGGGCTGGCCTGGATACATCCTAATGTTTTAAACTCTAAATCCTATGATCCTACATTTTTAATGTTAATTTCTGTACCACAATTAAATATGCTGGATATAGTTAGCTTTTGACCATACCATTTGTACTACTAATACATGTTAAAAGTATGTATAGAGTTCTCCTCTTTCCTTCCCTCTTTTCATAAATTTCTGATCCCTAGCAAATCAAAGAATTATACTGGAAAGTATAGTGGATTTGGGGGCCAAAAAATATATACCTCTGAAAACACGTTCTCTCACTTAGTAGTTTGGTTATTCTTAATAATTCATTTCAGTTTTATAAGACTATTCTCAACTGCAAAATATGAATGGTACTACTTGCATTGTATTCCACATTTCTTTTCTCATTATTGAGCTTTTTTTCTTTTCTTTTCTTTTAGCTGCATTCTGCTTCTTATCTCAACAGCCATGTTAAACCAATTCAACAAGAATTTATTAAACATCAACTAGGTTCCAGACACTGTCTTAAGTGTCAGGGCTTCTCTGACCAAAATTACCAATGAGCTAGAAATAATAATAACAAAATTTATCTGGAAAGAGAAAAAAAGATCTAAAATATCAAAAGAATTAATTGGAAAAGTATGAAGAGGAAGACTCAGCAATAAATGACCTCAAACAATACTATAAAGTCATAATCATTAAATGTTGGAATCCTTACTAACTGCTAAGTAATTAGAGTTGATCTAATCTTACAAGAAGTTGTTTTGGCCAGAACCTGAAACAAGGTACTAAGTAGAACTAATCAAGACAAGGCTTGTGTTCCCACCTTTACTCATTGGACTCCACAAGTATGCTAGCTTCACAAAGTACACTTTCTAACTTCAAGAGAGTTCACACCTCCCTTAAAGTCATTGGGCCAGAGAGCACTATGGGAGAAAACCCATAATCCCATTCTCTCAGAAGAGGCAGATAAAAAGCCAGCGATGAAGGATCTATGGCAGAACACATTTTTTCCTCTTGGCTGGCTGATCGCGCTAGACTCGAGAGAAACGACTCTGCTGCAGAGAACACTTTTGGGATTTCAGTGGAGCTACGCCAGAAGCCCTCTCTCCGCGGCAAGTTGGTGCTGGGCTCCCCAGAAGGAGATAAGAAAGATCTTCCATCTCTGTTGGAGGCAGAAGAAAGCAGAGGCAGAGGCTGAAGGGCAGAACCTTTGGATTTGGAGACATCCGAAGGGCTCTAAGCCTCTAAACCGGCTGTGCCCTGAGAAGAACAAACTCCAACATTTGAACTCTTAACATTTGGCGCCCAACGTGGGGCCCAAGGACCCTACTTTCACAAGAAGTCTCCAGTGACCAGGAACTGAGTGAGTACAAACTTTTTTGGCTGAAATGGGACAGATCCTAGGTAAAGACAGGTACAGGTCCTTATGCAGATGTCACAGCACAAATTAGTTATTCTGTAGCAGCATATCAGCAAATTGCTGATAATGCTATCAAAGCGTGGGCTTCTCTTCACAATAAAGATGACAAGGGGGGGGCCTTCACAAAAATAACACAAGGGCCAAATGAACCCTTCGCTGACTTTGTGGGACGCTTGCAGACAGCTATCATAAGAACAAATGGAGAAAATGCAATAACAGACATCTTGATAAGGCAACTTGCTAAGGAAAATGCTAATGAGGTTTGCAGAAGAATTATACTAGGACTGCGCAAGGATGCTCCTTTAGAGGAACTCATAAGACGCTGTGCCACAGTGGACACAGGTGCCTTTTATAGCCAGGCTATGATGCAGACTTCCCAAAATCCAAACATGAGAAGACAGAATCCCTCTTGGCAAGGGACTTCCAGAGAGACTCGTAGATGCTTTCAGTGTGGAAAAGTAGGACATCTGAAAGCTCAATGTTGGTATAGAGATAGAATGGGAAGACAAGGTGGGAGAACAAGACCCCAAACCCCATGTCCAAAATGCAACAGAGGCTTCCATTGGGCCTCAGAATGCAGACAGATTCAGGGAAACGGGATGAGGGGCCCAGCCCCAGGGCCCAAGGCAAAAAACACTTGGGGCATGATGGCAGCCAATGGTGCACCCAGAGAGTGCCTAGAAGTCCAGTACCCAGACATGACCAATCAACCAGAAAGCCATATGATGGGAGAAGGGGATTACACAGTCAACCAGCCAGGAAGCAACCTGATGGCAGAAGGGAATTACAATTGGGGAGAATAGAGCTGTATGCAGCTGGGACAACTGAGATACCCCCTGGAGAGGTGAAATCTGTTCCTCTCCAGCCTATGGATCCCTTACCTCCAGGCACAGTAGGCTTGACCATTTCACCTCCTTGTATGTACAAAACAGTGTCCATCCACACACTGATGTGGGAAACTGGGGAATGTGTAGATAATATCCCAGTCACTAATACAGGTAGTCAATGTGTGACTTATCACCCAGGAGACGTAGTAGCATCAGGTTTACTCATACAGGATCCTAATAAGCAGCCTCGTGATAGTCACCCAGGTTCTGACTCCAGACCACAAAAACCAGAAATATATTGGACAGCAGCAGTAACGGCTGACCGACCTATGCTCACTATCTATATAAATGGCCTACCATTGGAAGGATTGGTAGACACAGGTGCGGATCGTACAGTTATTAGAGGTGCCAGTTGGCCCAGTCACTGGCCAAAGATTAAAGCAGATACCTATATGTCTGGAGTAGGAGGATCAATAGCAGCTGAAGTTAGTGCTGCCCCTATGAGATGGACTTTTGAAGGCAAAACAGGAGTTTTTACTCCTTTTATAGTTGAAAAAATCCCCATCAATCTGTGGGGAAGAGACGTTTTACAACAATTGGGGTTAAAAATGAGTACTTCGGTTTTTTAAGCAGGGCTGCTGTTGAAGGCCTGCCAACACTTTCACCTATTCCTATCCAATGGAAAACTGATACACCAGTGTGGATAGAACAGTGGCCCTTAAGTAGCGATAAAATTCAGGCCTTATTAGATATAGTACAGGAGCAGCTTGAACAAGGGCATTTACAACCTTCTCTAAGTCCTTGGAATTCACCAGTGTTCGTTGTAAAAAAGAAATCGGGAAAATGGAGGATGCTCACTGATTTAAGAAAAGTGAACGAACAGATGGAAACTATGGGAACTCTTCAGCCTGGACTTCCATCTCCTACTCAGCTTCCTAGAGAATGGCCTCTTTGGGTTATAGACATCAAGGATTGTTTCTATTCCATTCCTCTGGATAAGGAGGATATGAAGAGATTTGCCTTTTCGGTGCCCAGTGTCAATTTAGCTGAGCCTTATAAAAGATATGAATGGACGGTTTTGCCACAGGGTATGAAGAACAGCCCCACTATGTGTCAAATGTATGTTGCTGCTGCTCTTGCTCCAATAAGAAAAGCATTTCCAAAAGTTATGCTATTACATTATATGGATGATATTTTGGGATGTGCACCGGAGGAACAAATTCTAGAAGCATGTCTACAAAAAACCATAGAAACACTAAGATACTACAAACTTCATATCGCTACAGAAAAAATTCAAAGACATGCTCCTTTTCAATATCTAGGATATATTTCATATATCCTAAGGCACTTACTACAAAAACTGTCTTTAAGAACAGAGAGGTTGAACACCTTAAATGATTTCCAAAAATTAATAGGAGATATCCAATGGATGCGTCCAGTATTAGGTTTAACTACCAATCAATTGCAACCCCTATATGACATTTTAAGGGGAGACACTGCTTTAAATTCACCACGCCGGCTTACAAAAGAAGCTCAAGAGACCTTGAGAGAAGTTGAACTGGCTTTATCCAATGTAGTTGAGAGAGTAACTCAAAAACCCTTGGAAATATCAGTTTTTGCTACA
The DNA here is from genome assembly GCF_016432865.1 of Antechinus flavipes. Classification (NCBI taxonomy): domain Eukaryota; kingdom Metazoa; phylum Chordata; class Mammalia; order Dasyuromorphia; family Dasyuridae; genus Antechinus; species Antechinus flavipes. The sequence goes on from NC_067401.1 coordinate 397,599,344, forward strand.
AAAGAAGCACCCACAGCAGTCCTTCATCAAGGAGACAGTGTGATAGAGTGGGTGAACCTCCCAGCACAACCAGAACAAAGCCTTACGCCTTACCCAGTGCTTGTGGCTAGGATTCTATTAAAGGCCATTAAGCGAGCAATACAATTATCTGGGACAAGACCTGACAAGATATATACCTTCTATACAAATGCACAAATTAATGTATGCTGTGAAACCATCCCAGAGTGGCAGATTTTATTGGCCATGGCTCCAAATTTTGCACATGGATCTCCATTAAAGATAACCAGACTACTGCATAATTGGCAATGGATTTTTGAAGAGAAGGTTTCTAAGGTTCCTCTTGAAGGACCAACCATCTTTACAGACGCAGCCAAACAAAATATTTGTGCTGTATACTCTCATGATCTAACCGTAAAAAGAGTAGTCAGAACTCCTTTTCAGTCCACTCAGCAGAACGAATTATATGCGATCATGCTAGCTCTCACTTATTACCCAGGCAACATAAATATAATATCTGATTCAGCCTATTCAGTAGGTGTGGTACAAAGAATTGCCACAGCCCAAATAAAATTTGCAGCTTCTAATATATATCAGCTCTTTAAGGAACTTCAAGAGCAAGTGAGAAAGCATCCAGGAAAGATTTATATCCTGCATGTCCATTCACATAGTGGACTTCCAGGTCCTATTTTTGATGGAAATTCAAAGGCAGATAGCCTTTTAACTATGTTGGCCAGTACGCCTTTATTTCAGGAGGCCCAGGAATCCCATTCTAAATACCATCAGGCTGCTCGAGCTTTGCGTTTACAGTTTGGGATTACAAGAGAAGAAGCTAGGAGCATAGTGAAAAGCTGTACAGCTTGCCTTCCCTTCCACGCTCCTACACTGCCTCCAGGGAAGAACCCTCGTGGTTTGAGACCCAATGAAATCTGGCAAATGGATGTGACTCATTATAAATCTTTTGGTCGTCTGTCTTTTATCCACGTTGTGGTAGACACCTTTTCAGGATTCACTTTTGCCATACCAGCAGCAAAAGAGACAGCCCGAGTGGTCACTGAATTCCTCATTCAAGCATTCGCAATTATGTGTGTGCCACAAGAAATAAAAACAGATAATGGACCGGCATATACCTCCAAACATTTTGAACACTTTTGTGCACAGTATAAGATTCTACACACTACTGGCATACCCTTTAATCCTCAAGGTCAAGCAATAGTAGAAAGAAGAAACAGAGACATTAAGACACTCCTCCAAAAACAAAAGAAAGGGGGAGCCACGGGTAACCCTAGAGAACTTCTAAATTTAGTTCTCTATACCATTAATTTTTTAATCTTTGATAAAGATGCACTGGCTCCAGCAGACAGGTTTTATAACCCACCAGAAGAGCAGTGTCCAGTGCGAGCAGCTCCACTATCTTTAGATAATCGCCAGGTGATGTGGAGAGACCCAGAAAGTGGTGAATGGAAGGGACCAGATAGGCTAACTGCTTGGGGGAGAGGATTTGCTTGCATCTCTACAGGTAGAGAAGGAATCAGATGGGTGCCTACGAGCCGCATTCGCCTTGTCCATCGCAGAAAGATGGAGCAGACCCTTGAAACAAAGGAGAACACCCAAGAAATATCGGGTGGTTCTGTTGCTGATTGTGCTCACAAGAATTATTAGATTCCTGGCACATGAACTAATGGACAATGGAATCCTATTGGACTGTTTCTAGGACTTATGGACATGTGTAAATTTTCAGATTGATTCTTGTTATTTGTTACATTACTACTAGCCTGTGTTATATTGCTATGTGCTCATGTAAATTATGTATAATGCCTCCCATATTGATGGATTTATGTATACCATGTATATCTGTTACAAAGTTCTGGCCCATATTGATGGATTTATGTGTACCCCCTCAGAAACCCCCTATGTTTTAAAACAAAAGAAAGGGGGAGATGTTGGAATCCTTACTAACTGCTAAGTAATTAGAGTTGATCTAATCTTACAAGAAGTTGTTTTGGCCAGAACCTGAAACAAGGTACTAAGTAGAACTAATCAAGACAAGGCTTGTGTTCCCACCTTTACTCATTGGACTCCACAAGTATGCTAGCTTCACAAAGTACACTTTCTAACTTCAAGAGAGTTCACACCTCCCTTAAAGTCATTGGGCCAGAGAGCACTATGGGAGAAAACCCATAATCCCATTCTCTCAGAAGAGGCAGATAAAAAGCCAGCGATGAAGGATCTATGGCAGAACACATTTTTTCCTCTTGGCTGGCTGATCGCGCTAGACTCGAGAGAAACGACTCTGCTGCAGAGAACACTTTTGGGATTTCAGTGGAGCTACGCCAGAAGCCCTCTCTCCGCGGCAAGTTGGTGCTGGGCTCCCCAGAAGGAGATAAGAGAGATCTTCCATCTCTGTTGGAGGCAGAAGAAAGCAGAGGCAGAGGCTGAAGGGCAGAACCTTTGGATTTGGAGACATCCGAAGGGCTCTAAGCCTCTAAACCGGCTGTGCCCTGAGAAGAACAAACTCCAACATTTGAACTCTTAACAATTAAACATTTTGGTAATGGTAATGGCATTTTCTATCTCAAGTCTATATTGTCTTGAATGACTATTGCTGAGAAGAGCTAAGTCTATAATAGTTGATACTCACACAGTTTTGCTGTTACTGTGTACAGTGTTTTGTTTCTTTTCACTTCACTCAGCATGAACTCATATAAGTTTTTCCAGGATTTTTTTTTGAAACCAGCATGTTTATTATTTCTTATAGAACAATATAGATTAAAGAATAAACATTTCACTGTTTTTGTTTGCTATTTTTCTCATTGTTTTCCATTTTATTCTGATTTTTCTTTTGTACATGACTAATAAAATATATTTACATGATTATACATGTAAATGTACACCACATTGCTTGCTGTCTTTGAAAGGGGGGAAGTAAAGAAGGGAAAGAGAAAAAAGTTGTAACTAAAAATCTTACAAAAAATGTAGAACATATCTCTCAAATTAGCTAACATGACAGGAAAAGATAAAGATGAATGTTGTAAGGGATGTGGGAAAACTGGGACACCAATGCATTGTTGGTGGAGTTGTGAATAGATCCAACCATTCTGGAGAGCAATTTGGAACTATGCTCAAAAAGTTATCAAACTATGCATACCCTTTGATCCAGTAGTGTTTCTATTGGGCTTATATCCCAAACAGATATTGAAAAGGGGAAAGGGACCAATATGTGCAAAAATGTTTGTGGCAGCCCTTTTTTTGAGGTGGCTAGAAACTGGAAATTGAATGGATGCCCATCAATTGGAAAATGGCTGAATAAACTGTGGTGCATGAATGTTATGGAATATTATTGTTCTATAAGAAATGACCAGCAGGATGCATTACAGAAAGGCTTGGAGAGACTGCATAGACTGATGCTAAATGAAATGTTCAGAACTAAGAGATCATTATACACTTCAACAACAATACTATATAATGATCAATTCTGATAGATGTGGCTCTTTTCCACAATGAGAGAATCCAAATCAGTTCCAATTGATCAGTGATGAACAGAACCAGCTACACCCAGAGAAAGAACACTGGGAAATAACTGTAGACCACAATATAGCATTTACACTCTTTCTGTAACTGCTTGCTTGCATTTTTGCTTTTATTTCTCGGGTTATTTATACCATCTTTCTAAATCTAATTTTTCTTGTGCAACAATATCACTGTATCAATATGTATAAATATACTGCATTTAATATATACTTTAATATATTTAACATGTATGGGATTACCTGCCATCTAGATGAGGGGGTGGACGAAAGAAGGGAAAAAGTTGGAATAGAAGTTTTTGCAAGGGCCAGTGTTGAAAAATTACCCATGCATATGTATTGTCAATAAAAAGCTATAATAAAACATTTAAAAATCATGGAAGAAATTACATAACAGATCTATTTATGGCAAGAAAGAATTCATGACTACATACGAGATAAAGAAATTAATGGGAGGCAAAATGTACATTTTTGATTACATGACATTTTAAAAATAAAATCAATAAAATTAAAATTAGAAGAGAAGCAGGAAACTGAGGCGAAATTTTGCAGCACTTTTTTCCTGATAAAGGGCTCATTTCTAAAACATTGCAGGAACTGTATCGAATTTATAAGATTAAGAATAATTACCTAGCTGATTAATTATCAAAGGATATGAATAAGCAGAGAAAGACACCTAAGTTATCAATAGCTATGTAAAAATGTTACAAATAATTAGGAACTATATTGCCCAATTTATGTCAGGAAGTCTGACAATGTAATTGAAATGGATGAATATTTACAAAAATATAAATTTCCCAGGATAACAAAAGAGGAAATAAATTACTTAACGAATCCCATTTTAGGGGGAAAAAAGAAATTGAAAAGGTCATCAATGAACTCCCTAATAAAAAATCTCCAGAGCAGATGAATTTACAAGTGAATTCTACCAAACATTTAAAGAACAATTAATTTCAACATTCTGTAAACTATTTGGAAAAATAGGTAAAGAAAGGGTAATGCCAAATTTCTTTTATGTTACAAATATGAAATATTTATAGCCTTTGGACATACATCATATTTTTTATTTATCAATTGGGGCATGGTTCTTATTTTTATAAATTTGACTCAGTTCTCTCTATGTTTGGTTATATCAGAGAAATTTCAATTTTTTTCACAATTACTATTGCTAACTGTATTTCTCCCCATTTATTCTTTCTTTTCTTTCACCTTATCCCTCTTCAAAAAGTGTTTTGCTACTGACCACTTCCTTCCCTGATGTGCTCTCTCTTTTATCACCTTCTCCCTTTCCCATATGTCATTTTTCTCCTACTTTCCTGCAGGATAAAATAGATATCTATACCCATATTGACTGTGTATATTATTTTCTCTTTGAGTCATTTATGATGACTAAGATTCTCTCACTCCCCTTCTCCTCCCTCACATTCTTCCTTTCCAAAGACATTTCCCCCGACCAGCTGTCCTGGTCCTCAGTTCCCACTGGGCTAAGATTCCTAGAGATCCCCACTATTACTTTCACAGTTGCTGTTGCTGATGTTACTCTAGCCGTGCTGCTATCCTGTTCATTCACTAGCTCCCCAAACCCGATCTTGACCTAAGACTCTCCTTATATTGTACAGAGTCAAACCTATCCTTCTGAGATGTCCTTAGCCTCACTAGGCCGGGCCCCACCACTTGTTCTTAGTTTCCTGGACCATGGGCTGTGCTGATGGGGCCTGCCCTGTAATTGCACTCCAGATACACTCCGTGCAACAGACCCTTCCTGATTATTTACCAAGCCACCTTTTGCTGGTAAATTATTCCATTCTGTCTTTTTGTCAATTCTGATGCTCTAAAATTTGTTTAAAGTCTTTATTTAAAAGTATTTGGGGAACCTGGAGGAGAACTCTGATGAGTTTCTACCTTCATTCTGCCTTCTTGTCTTGGCCTCCCACCAATTCTAATAAAAAACAATTCTTTTCTCTTTTCTAACACTGCCAACATTCTAGTGTAAATGTACAATATTTCAATTTTTCAATACTAACTTCCTTGCCTCATCTCTCCTTAGTCCAGTTCATCTTCTACCCAGCTATCAAAGTGATAGATTCTAAAAACAAATCTCATCATGCCAGTCTTACATTCAATAAGCTCCAATTGTACCCTAATACCACCATGATAATCCTCTTTTTTACTTCAAAGCCCTTCCTAACTTATTCCCTTCCTATCTTTCTAGTCTTCTTATATTTCACTCCTCTCCACATACCCTATAATTCAGTGAATTTGGCCTTTTTGCTGTTCCTCCAAAAGATACTTGATCTCCAAATACAGAATTCTCACTGTCTTTTTTTTTCCCTGAAATTATATTTCTCCTGACTTTTTGCAACTCTCAACTAAAATTCCACCTTTCATAAAATATAATTCCCAATCCTTTTTAATCTCAGTGTACTCTCTCTGTTATATAAATGTTGTTTGTATGTAGTTGTTTGTGTGTTTTTTCCCCACATCAGAATGTGAACTCCCTAAGAAAATGATTTTTTTGTCTTTTTATACTTAGTATATAGTAAGAAATTAATAAATTCTAATTTCCTGAATTACAATTTTCATTTCTCTTTGAAATTACTTAGCATTCATTTATTTCTCCATAGGTTAATGTTCTCTACCTCCTTTTTCCAACCAGTACAATGTAATTTCCTTCAGGGCAATTTTTTTTTTTTGTTTTGTATACTCAGTGATTAGCAAATAGTATGTACTTAATAAATATTTATTCAATCAAATTTTATTTGACTCAAACATCTGTTCAACAAAATATAAATTACAACTGGTTAAATATAGAAAATAAAAATTGGATCAGTGATAGAAAACTACTGTATAGTTATATAATCAGTAATAGTTAATGCTATTGTTAGATTTCTTTGTTCATTTCTGAGAAGTAAAATGTGTAAATTCCCTTTAAGAATCAGGCTTACACAGATCAGTACATTTGCTTATTGCTTAAAGGACATCACTTAATATACTCTTCAAATCAATCTTTGAATATATAGCAAGCTATAAAAAAGAGGAGAATGAGGAATTTACAAGATACTTTGTTAGGCTAAATTTTTGCTGATTATAAGGATATCACTGATGGATTTTCTGTAGACTATCATATATTGTAAGTGTTTCTCCTTTCTGTTTTACTAAGAAGAGTAAATGATAAAAAGGGCATTTAAAAATTCAAGTCACAGATCACAGAAGACCAAAGATTTCCTTGGAGGAACAAGTCATATATTTAAAAGCTACTTGGGAATACTAAGGATACAAATTAATACTATTTCTCAGATAAGAAAGGTCCTATCTGTTTAGCAATTAGAGCAAATAGAATCATGAGGGTTTTTGAGGTTGCTTCCAGCTTTGAAACCACTGGAGCAGGTAGGAGCTAAATAGACATAAGTACTAGATTCAGGAGATTTTCCAGAACTTAAATGTTCTTAAAAGAGAGTAAAGAAAAGTGAACTATAGTTTTGCTTTAAATTCTATTCTACACTCATTTTATTAAAATATGCAAATGTTAATATTTGCTGATTAATCATTGCTAATACACTATTTTTGTAGGGGGGAAAAACATAATTTGGAGTACTTCCAAATCCGGGTACTGTCCATTATATTAATATAGAATTTTCAGCCAGAAGGAACCTTGGAGATCTTTTTTATAGATGAAGAAACTGTAAAGTGATGTGACTTGCCCAAAGGCATACAGATAGTATAACGTTTTTTCTCAGAATCTAGATATACTATACTATTTCTTCTTTTTCACTTGATAGCTGTTATCTGAACCACACACACAAAAAAAAATCTATAAAGGAAATGAACTGCCTTTGAACAGCTAGTCTTTCAAATATAGATGTAGAACGCAATAGACTATATCACAAATGCTATAACTACATTCTGAGTAAAGGAACACCAAGTTTCCCACTTCCTTGGAATTTCCAGTCTTTAAAATCTAACTTAAAAGTGTGATTTATGGTGGGGAATGTATGCAATAATGGGAAGAGAATTGGCGTTGAAGGCAGAAGACTTTCATTCATGTCTCCACCATTTACTAACTGGATTTTCCTATTCAAGTTCTTTAATCTATTACATCCTCTCAGTTTTCTCTTTTGTAAAATGAGGACAATAATATTATATTATCTAATACTTTCTGATTCAGAAAATATGTATTAAGTACCTATGATTACATGAAAGGTTGTTATAAGAGTTAGATGTAATTTGAAAGTTCTCGCTAAAACACTATTTTTATTAATACGTATGATTCTTCTCTTTCCCCTTCTTGTTTTTCTTTTCCTTCTATTTTCTCTATCTTCTTCCTTCTGCCTCCTCTCCCCATTTTTCTCCTTCTCCTACCCTCCCTCTTCCTCTTCCCCTCTTCTTCCTCCTAATCTTCCTAATAACCTAATAGAGGTAGTGATGAAAAAGAAAGGTAAGACTCAGGCAAATATTTGATTGATAATGTGAATCATCCCATAGTTCATAATCAAATTATTTTATTTATTTATTTATATTGGTTTGTTTAAATAAATTCTATATTTAGTGCTGAGGGTTTTGGATAGATTACAAAGAAATTCATGCTGAGTAAATTGCTGAGTAAATGGCACTGTCAGAGTAATGATAAAATCATTGATTCTTGAGTCAGAGAGCTTGGGTTCAAATCTCACCTCTCAGATTAAGCCATATTATTCTAGTTAAATCACTTAAACTACCAAGGTTTTGATTCCTCTTTTTTTTTTTTTTACTGAGACGTTTGGATAAAATTATATCTCATGTCTTTTCTGCTTCTAGAGCTATGATCTTATGATTTTGTTTGTAAAAATATAGATTAAATTGTTTTTCTTAGCATTCCTTAAAATATGAGACATATAAATGTCTAATAGTCACCAGTGAAATCTAAGATGTCAACTTCTTAGAAATTTTGATGAGAGCACTTTGATGTCAATATAACTTTTTGAAGGTGAAAAAACTTTTGAAATTTAATAAAATATAAATGTGTTGTTTTACCTTTTGGCTTAAAACTGGTTTTACACATCATGCAGAGCTGAATAAATAAAGCAAGACATCCTCTAAACATAAGCTGATGACATTTTTCTGCATATCAATTATACCTTAGTACAAGAACTTCTAGCATCATATCAAAGAGAATAGGACATGATGGCACTTGGCCAGCAAAGGTCATTTTGAAAGACACTATTACAGATGGCTTTCAATATCCTTAGTTGTTTTATTATGTCTTTCCTTGCTTGTTTCTGTTAAGGAGAGGGTGCTTTAAAAAAATAAGTAGTTGAACATTTTTTAGGCAAAAGATATGAAAAATAATTGAACAAAAGTTTGAAGTTTTGCTAAGGATTCAAATCTAAACTTTATTCTTAAGGGTTTTACAGATTTTTTCAGACTTCAGTTTCACCCTGTTTATTCTTCATTTGAAATATCCTCATGTTCACTCTCAATTTGCCGCTCACTGTTGCCCATCGTCTCTATAATCATTTTCAATCTTCTTCCCTTTTGCTTATTTCACACTCTTCTTTTCAGGTTCCCTTAGGAGTCTATACTTCATACCTGTCTTTAACCTGGTGTGTGGTTATGATGCGGTTTATTTTTATGTAAAGAACAAAAACTCAATGTGCTGAATTTTCACCTGCTAATTCATATGGTACATAGAAGGAACTTACTAAATGCTTGTTGATTAAATAATAGAATTTACCAAAATGGTTCTTTAACAATAAAACATTATCCTCTAGTACTTACTGCAAAATGACAAATATCACATAAAGAGAAGAGATGAAAATAAAGAGATGAAATTGGGGAAAGGAGAATAGATGAGAAAAGTCTAAAGTGGGAGTAGAACAGTAAAAAGCTGTTCTTTGAATGAGGAAAAATGAGAGATACATAAAGTAGAAGTACAGCGAAAGGTGGATGGTAGTTTTGATAAGAGTACATTTTGAATATAGTGTACCATGAAGGAGCAACAAAGTTCAAATGAGAAATATATTTGTTACAAGTAAACTAGGGGGTTTCTTTCCCTAGTCTACATAGTAAATACAGTAATCCTCTGATTTAGTATATTCTACCCTATGGCTGCCAGGGTTATGTATAAAATGAACCAATTATGTCAGCAAAGTGTTTCCTGTTGTTATTAATCTCTCAGTACAGTGATCTAATCAGTAAGCATTAAATAATTGTTTATTGTACTATTTGAAAGTAATTGATGTCAATATATACTAACAATTTGACCAGTGCTTTCCATATATCATTTGACATAGTGAATATGTTAATAATAGCTGCAGCCATCATTACCCCCATTTAAGAAACTGAGACTTTGATAGACTTGCCATGAGTATACACCTACAAAATAACAGGGGAAGGATTTGATTGCATCTAAGTCTTCTTGACTCCATATCCAGAATCATCTACTCTCTAAAATGTCATAAATAATCATTTTTCTTAAAACAAGATAGAGCTTATTATTTTCATTTTCTTTTAGTGGATTATAGTATCTTAATCATACATCCTGAAGATATATGCTTATTTTGCAAATGAAGAAACAGACCTATAGAAGTTAACTGCCTTGACACTGGTTACAATACATAGACCCTTGGACAAATTAATTTAAAGGACAACATGGTTTTATTAGGGTAGATGGAGATAGAACTTATATAAGATGAGTTAAAGGTTAATCTATGGAATCTATTTCTTTGCTGTCACTCTTTATTTTCAACCACCTTTTCTGTTTTAAAAATAAGAAAGATTAAAACAGTACTAAGATTCATTCATTCATCAAACATGCATCCAAAAATATGTATTGATTTCAATATGTAATATATTATGTTATTTAATAAAATAAAAAACTTTAATATATATTTATATTAAAGTTTTTTATTTTCAAAATATATGCACAGATAATTTTTCAACATTGATTCTTGCATAGCCTTGTGTTTCAGATTTTCCATTCTTTCACCCCATCTCTTCCCCTAGATGAAAAGCAATCCAGTATATGTTATATGTATTGAGATCTATGTTAATTCAATATGTGTAAGCATATTTATACAATTTTCTTGCTGCCCAAGAAAAATCAGATCAAAAAGGAAATTAAATGAGTAAGAAAACAAAATGCAAGTGAACAACAAAATGAGTGAGAATGTTATGTTTTCATCCGCATTCAGTTCCCACACTCCTCTTCTGGGTGTAGCTGGCTCTCTTCATCACAAGATCATTGGAATTGGTTTCAATCATGCCATTATGGAAAGAGTCACATTCATTAGAATTGATCATTCTATAATATTGATGTTGCCATGTACAATGATCTCCTGGTTCTATTCATTTCAATTTGCATCAGTTCATGTAAATCTCTCCAGCTCTCTCTAAAATCATCCTCATGATCGTTTCTTATATAACAAAAATATTCCATAACATTCATATACAATAACTTACTCAGCTGTTCTCCAATTGATGGGCATCCATTGTTTCCAGTTTCTTGCCTTATTGAAAAAATAAAGGAGAAAAATGACAAATTAAGAACATGAGAGGGCATTCCAAGAAGAGAGAACTTTGAGACCTAATATATGGGCAAAAAAAGCTTAATTCATATTTGATGAGCTATAAAATGGTCCATATTAGACTATATGTTCTTTGTTCTTAAAAGTAAAACAAAAGTTAGACTTTGGCCAGATTGTGAACATTTGATTTCCCCCATGAATTTATTTGACATTGAAGAACAATTTGATTTGATTTTTGAGTAGGGGAATAACATAATAATAATAATAAAGATTTATCTAGGATCAGTGTCCAAAAAGATGGTGTAGGTTTGAACCTAAGAAATACCTAATTGACATTGGAGACTGAGTGAGGGAAAAGTACGAGATGCAATATTTGATTGGCTGTGGAGACAATAGAAAAGGAGGATATTAAAAAAAAAGTTCTCAAGTTTCTGGGCTTGGATCTTGTGACAAAGTAAGATTATTGAAACAGGGATATCAGAAGGTGAGGTGTCTCAGATAATTAGGAGTAATTGCAATTTTTGAGTTATAGTTATAGTTTTGAGTTATGTTGAGTTATAGTTGACATTAGGTCTTCAGTTGGACATATCCAGCAGGAAGTTAAAAATATGGAACTCAATCTTGAGAGAAAAGAAAAGGCCAAATATAAAGATTTAAAGAATGGTGGAGTTCATTAAAGTCATAGGAATATAATAGATCTCAAAAGGAGGGAGTAGACGGTGACAGAAAAAAAATAATTCTTTAGCAAATACATTTTAGGAACTGATGGTAAGAAAAAGATTCCTTGAAAAAGAAATAATAATCTTAGACTTGGGAATATGGCCAAGAAAATTTGATGCCACAGAAATCAGGGCAGGACAGAATTTCAAAAAGAAAGTAGTAGTTGAATTGTGAAAAACTATATGTCACAATTCCTGACAAAAGAATTAATAAAAACTTCTTGATTGTCTAATATTAAGGATAATAAAGATTTTAAAAGGACACTCAATTTAATGTTTGATTAGACAGATATTATTGAGCTTTCAGAAAATGTTTCTGGTGGGATGGTAGAGGAAGAAACCAGATAGTAAGGGGTTAAAAGTGCAGCAAATAAGATAGTAAGACCAAGAATTCAGTTTATTTCAATAGTTTGGCACTATGGTATATAATTATAATATAATATTCTTTGTTAAAAGAAATAATGAATAGTATGACTTTGGAAAACCCTGTACTTACATGAACTGACATACAGCAAAATGAACAGAACCAGTATAACTGTACATAGTCACAGAAACATTGTGTAATGAACAACTGTGAATGACATTGCTATTCTCAGTAATGCAGTGATCCAAGAAAATCCCAAAGGACTCATGATGAAAAATGCTATCTGCCTCAGAGAAAGAAGGCATCTGAATACAGACCAAAGCCTAGTATTTCTATTTTCTTTTTTCAGTTCAAGTTTTCTTCTACAAAATGACTAATATGATAAGTTTTACATGATTGTGCATATATAACCTATATCAGATTTACTTACCACTTCTGGCAGGGGGAGGAGAAGGAGGATAGGATAGAATTCAGAACTCAAAATTTTGAAAAAAATGTTTAATTGGGTAAAACAAAATATTATTTTAAGTTTGAATTAATGGGTTTTTTAAGTTTGAAAAGTCTGACAGTGATGAAGAGATTTTTAGGATAATATCTTAAGGGAATAGCTAGATCTTTACATTTTGTTTCTTGTTTCTTTTTTAGATGTGTTAGTTTTCTAGGAAAAATGAGAGGAGAGTGAAGAACTAACTTTCAGAGTTCTTATATCACTTCAAAGTTTATTTGGTGGTCATCTCCATTACAAAGCTGAATGGAATAAACCCTGTAACTTCAGATTTATGATTTCTGTGCAAATGATTTTAAAAATAAAATTATTCAATTATCACTCTATTAATATTATAAAATATATAAAAGATTATCAAAGCAAGAGGTAATAAAAATATGTAAATCTGACTACCCAAAGCAACTCCTTGTTCAAATGGAAAAGGTTTATCAGGTCAATCACTGCATAAATATTTATTTAATCACTTATTATGTTCCAGGCACTGTGCTAAGTGCTAGGAATATAAAGAAAGGGGGAAAAACAATCTCTGCTCTCAACAAGACTGCTCTCACAGTCTAAAGGAAAAACAACACGCAAACAACCATGTACCAATAAGTTGTATAGATAATAAATCAGGAATTATCAAAGGAGTGAAACAAAATATTAGAACTAAAGGGGACCAAGAAAGACTTCTTGTAGATGATAGAATTTTAACTTGAACATGAAGGAAGGCAGGGAGGTTAGAAGGTGAAAATAAAGAGGGAGAGAATTTCATTAATGGAAAATAACCAGTAAAAAAAAATACTTGAAATGAGGACACACAGTTTCCTATATAAGTAATTGCCAGAAGTCTAGTCACTGTATCATAGAGATCATAAAGTACATAAAGGGTGTAAGGTGTAAGACTGGAAAAAGTCAGGTGGAGAGAAATAAATAAATTATGAAGGATTTTCCAATGCCAAAAAGAGCGTGTGTGTATGTGTGTGTGTGTGTGTGTGTATGTGTGTGTGTGTGTGTGTGTGTATTGTCCTAGAGGTGATAAGAAGCTATTGGAATTTTTTGAGAAATCAGATGCCATGGCTGAATATGCATTTTTGGAAGATCACTTTAACAACTGAATGAAATATTAAATAAAATGGGGAGAGTATGGGGATAATAATCAGCAAGTTATTGCCATAATCCAGAAGTGAAGGAATCTGGGCTTGTACCAAGGTTGTAGTAGTGTCAAAGGAAAGAAGGGATCACATTCAAGTATTGTCAACAAAGTAAGAGTGATAGTACTTGGCAACTAATTTGCTTTTGAGGTGTAGGGAGGAGAAAACTGGTTGAAAGTGAGGAGTTGAAGATAATGCCTAAGTTACAAGACCAGGTAACTGGAAAGATACTGATATCTTTTACAGCTATAACAGTTAGGAAGAGGGGAGGATTTGGGTTAAAAAAATGGTGAGTTCAATCTTATCCATGTCAGGTTTTAAATATGAACAGGACATCTACTTGAAGGTTTCCTACATGATCTTGGAACTTATGTGACTGTAGGTAGGAAAGAGAGGTAGTATTTAAAAATAAATTTGATGGTCATTAGCATAGAGATGATAATTGAATTTTGGGAAGCAACAGATAAGGTCACCAAGTCAAATAGTGTATGGATAGAAGAGAAGAAAGTCCAGGAAAGTATCCTCTGGCACACTCATATTTATCAAGTATACCTTAGGTAAAGATCCAATGATGGACACAGAGAAAAAGAAAGAGTCAGAGGTATAGGAGGAAAATCAGGTAAGACCAGTGTTTTGAAAATCTAGACAGAAGAGAGTATGATGGAGAAGAAAGTAATCAGTAGTATCAAGGACTAAAGAGAGGTCAGGAAGAACAAGAATTGAGCAAAGAAATAGATTTAATAAATTAAAAGATTGTTAGCATGTTTGGAGAGGACAGTTTCCTTTTGAGTGATGAGGTCGGATGCCAGACTTTAGACAATTAAGATACTGAGAAAAAGGAAGAAGCATTCATTGTAGATAGCCTTACCAAAATGTTTAGCCACAAAAGAATGAAAGATTCAGGAATGGTTGAATAAAGTAAAAAACTACAGTCTTTATCACAAAGAAAACATAAAGGAGAGAAAGGGAAAAGTATGTGAAAAAATGTTTGCAACAGTTCTTTTTGTGGTAGCAAAAACCTGGAAAATTAGAAGATGCCCATCAACTGGAGAATGGCTGAATAAGTTGTGGTATATGAAGGTAATGGCAAGTTATTGTTCTACCAAAAAAATCAGAACAAACTGATTTTAGAAAGGCCTGGAAAGATTTACATGAACTGATGATGAACAAAACAAACAGGCCCAGAAATACATTTTACACAATAACTAGAATAAGCAATGATCAACTATGAGAGTCTTGGTTCTTCTCATTGGTTCAATGAACCAAGGAAATCCCAATAGATTTTGGATAAAAAATGTCATCTACATACAGAAAAAAGAACTAAGGAGATTGAATGTAAATCAACACATGCTATGTTTACTTTTTTCTGTTTTCCCACCTCTTCCATGGTTTTTCCCTTTTGAACTGATTTTTCTTTCCCAACATGATTCATAAAGCAATTTCTCTTAAAAATTAATTAGCTAGTTAATTAATTAAAAGAGGTGATGTAGGCATAAAGAAAAGGAAAGACAATTTCTAGGGTATATTTTTTACTTGTACTCATAAATTATTTTCCTAGAAATACATTTCTTATGACCTCCCCATAAAAAAGACACTATTCCAGGCACTCTGCCTGCATCGTATTGGGATGACATACTGATGCAGAACAATATCTTATCTGTGTTTCATCATCTTAAGAAGTTTGTTGGTGACACTGAATCATTAAGTAAATTGTTCATAGTCACACAACTAATATGTTTCAGAGAGAAATTCTGGTCTCAGGTCTTCCCAATTCCAAGGCTAACCCTTTCTGCACCCTTTCATGCTAGATAGTTTTGTTCTTTTAAAACAAAATAAAACTGTGATATCATCAGTGTAGGAGATCCCAGTGAGATATTTCTCTGAATATCATATAGTCTTAAAAAGTTACCTTAGCATGGACAGAGGCAGCTACACCCAAAGAAAGAACATGGGGAAATGAATATAAACTGCTTGCATTTTTGCTTTTCTTCCCGGGTTATTTATACCTTCTGAATCCAATTCTCCCTGTGCAACAAGAGAACTGTTCGGTTCTGCACACATATATTGTATCTAGGACATACTGCAACATATCTAACATATATAGGACTGCTTGCCATCTGGGGGAGGGGGTGGAGGGAGGGAGGGGAAAAATTGGAACAGAAGTGAGGACAAGGGATAATGTTGTAAAAAATTACTCTGGCATGGGTTCTGTCAATAAAAAGTTATTTAAAAAAAAATAAATTAAAATAAAAATTCAAAAAAAAGTTACCTTAGTTACTGAGAGTTTGCCAAATTTGAACAAAGCTTTATGTAATTATAACAGTAATACTCTGCCAAATTCTCAGTTATCCTTGGGCATAGTGGTGTGTTCATTTATTATGAGTTGGAAACTTATGGAGGGAACATAGAAATAATTGATTAAAATCATGAAAGAGGGTTTGTTTTACAAGTGGATAAGTTAATCTAAGAGAAAAGAAATGATTTTTTTTCCTTCTGTGATGAGAACAAAGTAAGAAAAGAATGATGAGTAAAGCTATACAAAGATTTTAAGTAACAAAGAAAGGTGTGAATTGGCATGCTGAAAATGGTGGTGGAGAATTGTCATATGGCTTGTTTTCTTTCTAAAATGAAAGGCAAAGTAATATCTGCTGAGATTGAGGCTGGTGATTATATTGATTTAAGGAATGCTTTAGAGCAGTTGTCCTGGGAAATCCAATATGAAATCAACAAGAAGTCCAAAAGAGTGGAAAAGGTGTAGATACATGAGATTAGTTAATATGAATCTATAGTTCTCTAAATTATTTAATTTGATGTTCAGCACAATACCTCTCACATTATTTTATTAGCTATTCAATAAATAGTTGTCAATTTGACTTATCATGTTTCCAGTCAGTATATTGTCATTTTTATCTATGCTTTGCAAGTTGAGGAACAGAAATGGAAAAAAAGTACAGATATGGATCTGACAGAGGAATTAGAATGATGAGCTTGATTGAAAATCAAGGGTAAAAAGAATTAGAGACTGGAAAAGAATATGCTTTATAGCTTCTGAAAATTCATTCTAGCCAATAATTGTATGCACAGATCTTTGAAAACCTTGCTGAAAAGATTTATTTTTGTATCTATATTTATATATGTAAAAATATGATTTACATTTATATTTAGTATTTCATATTTCCAAAATTACACATAATACAACTTTAAAGTTAATTTTTAGAATTTATACTTTTAACTTTAAAATTGTTTTAAAATTAATTTTTAAAACTACAAGTTCCAAATTCTTTCCCTCCCTCCTTCCTCAGATCCCCTCATTGAGAATGCAAGCACTATGATAAAGGTTATATTGCATTCATGAAAAATATTTCCATAATGTTCATATTGTAAAAGAAAATATAGACTGCTCCCAAAAAAAACATAACAAACACAAGAAAAAAACTCAAGAAAAATTAAGAATGCCAAAAAGTATGTTTTCATCATATTCATTCACTCAGTCATCCCCCATCCCCCACCCCGCAGGAATGGACAGCATCTTTCAACCTAAATCATTCAGCATTATCTTGGATTATTGTATTGCTGAGGCTGGTTAAGTTATTCATAGCTGGGCACATCATCTTACAATATTGCTTTAACATTGCACACAATACCTTTGCATGTAAATTTTTCCAGATTTTTCTGAAAACATCTTTCTTATCATTTCTCATGACACAGTATCAAATACCACAATGTATTTGGCCATTCTCCAACTGATGGGCACTGTTTTCAATTTCCATTTCCTTATCCCCGGCTAAAATCCTGTAGATTAAGATAAAATTTTATAACCAATTGAGTATGTATGTTATTCCTTCTTTGAGCCAATTCACTCCTTTTCCCCTCCCCCTACTTAGCTCCATTGTAAAAGCTTTTTATTGTCTTATTTTATGTGTCTTCTTTTATGGCAGACAATTTCTTTCTTCCAGTACATTCCTCTCTTACCCCTTAATTTTAGTTTTAGATACCATTCCTTCATATTCAATTCACACCTTTGCCACCTATCTATAACTGCTGATAACTACGTAACTGCTTTAATAATATGAAAGTTCTAATGTGTTACAATATCATTTTTTTGCTGTGTGAATGTAAACAATTTGCCTTATTAATTCCCTTATGATTTCCCTTTCTCCTTTAGCTTTTTTAAATTCTTTTCTTTAGTCTTCTGTTTTCTAATCAACTCTTGTCTTTTCATAAGAATGCTTGAAAATCCTCTATTTCATTAAATATCCATTTGCCTCATAAAAAAATTATATATATTTCCCCCATCAGGAATAAAAATGTGGAGGGAGGGCAAAGGAACCTCATTATTAATTAACATATATGTGTAGGTTCAAAAAATGACAGTGATATGCTGATGATCCATGGAAATAAGTAAACTCTATGTAACAATCCTTATCAATCAAACTAAACTATTCCATTTTAAATTTTTTTATACTTGTTTAAAACCACTGCTGGTCTGATTACTGAAATTTTTGGTTATTAAGGTCACCCACTCATGCTTTTGCAAAGTTTAAGATATATGAAATTTTTTTTTGGTCACATAAGGCAGACCATGAACAATAGCAAATAAATCTACAAAGTCAATATCCTCATTTTACTCCCTAAAAGTGGCTCTGCATGTACCTAGATTCCAGCAATTCTGATACAAAATGTTGAATGTGATCCAGATTGTTGTTCTTATAATTGTAAAACTTTAGTTCAGGACCAAAAGAATCTAAGGTGGAAAAATGATGATGTGAAACTAACAATCAATGGACACTACTTTTTTTTTTTTTTCTGAAAATAGTAATAACAGAAAAGCATTGAAACATCAAATCAATTGCCTAGAAAACAAGCTCAATTAAGAAACATGAGTTTTGGAGACTTTCCTAGAGGCAAAGAAGTAGCAGACTTCTTTTCATGATTAGTAACATCTCTGACAGCATTCAATTCTTTATATATATATATATATATATATCTTGGATAATAGCTTTTACAACTTTTTTTTCTTTTAATTTTTTTTTATTTTTTTAAACTTTTTATTGACAGAACCCATGCAAGGATGATTTTTTACAGCATTATCCCTTGCACTCACTTTTGTTCCGATTTTTCCCCTCCCTCCCTCCACCCCCTCCTCCAGATGGCAAGCAGTCCTTTATATGTTAAATAGGTTACAGTATATCCTAGATACAATATATGTGTGCAGAACCAAACAGTTCTCTTGTTGCACAGGGAGAATTGGATTCAGAAGGTATAAGTAACCTGAGAAGAAAAACAGAAATGAAAGCAGTTTATATTCATTTCCCAGTGTTGTTTCTTTGAGTGTAGCTGCTTCTGTCTATCCTTGATCAATTGAAACTGAATTAGCTCCCTTTATCAAAGAGATCCACTTCCATCAGAATACATCCTCAAACAGTATCGTTGTTGAGGTATATAATGATCTCCTGGTTCTGCTCATTTCACTTAGCATCAGTTGATGTAAGTCTCACCAGTCTTCTCTGTATGCATCCTGCTGGTCATTTCTTACAGAACAATAATATTCCATAACATTCATATATCACAATTTACTCAACCATTCTCCAATTGATGGGCATCCATTCATTTTCCAGCTTCTAGCCACTACAAACAGTGCTGCCACAAACATTTTGGCACATACAGGTCCCTTTCCCTTCTTTAGTATCTCTTTGGGGTATAATCCCAGTAGAAACATTGCTGGATTAAAGGATATGTACAGTTTGATAACTTTTTGAGCATAGTTCCAAATTGCTCTCCAGAATGGCTGGATGTGTTCACAATTCCATCAACAATGTATCAGTGTCCCTGTTTTCCCACATCCCCTCCAACATTCCGCATTGTCTTTCCCTGTCATTCTAGCCAATCTGACAGGTGTGTAGTGGTATCTCAGAGTTGTCTTAATTTGAATTTCTCTGATTAATAATGATTTGGAGCATATTTTCATATGTCTATAAATAGTTTTAATTTCTTCATCTGAGAATTGTCTGTTCATACCCTTTGACCATTTATCAATTGGAGAATAGCTTGATTTCTTATAAATTAGAGTCAGTTCTCTATATATTTTGGAAATAAGGTCTTTCTCAGAACCTTTGACTGTAAAAATGTTTTCCCAGTTTATTTTTTCCCTTCTAATCTTGTCTGTATTTATTTTGTTTGTACAAAAACTTTTCAATTTGATATAATCAAAATTTTCTATTTTGTGGTCAATAGTGATCTCTAGTTCTTTGGTCATAAATTCCTCCCTCTTCCGCAGGTCTGAGAGGTAAACTATGCTATGCTCTTCCAATTTATTTGTAATCTCATTCTTTATGCCTAGGTCATGAACCCATTTGACCTCATCTTGGTGTACAGTGTTAAATGTGGGTCAATGCCTAGTTTCTGACATACTAATTTCCAATTTTCCCAGCAATTTTTGTCAAATACTGCATTCTTATCCCAAAAACTGGGGTCTTTGGGTTTGTCAAACACTAGATTATTAAAGTTATTGGCTTTTTTGTCCTTTGAACTTAACCTATTCCATTGATCAACTAGTCTATTTCTTAGCCAACATCAGATGGTTTTAGTAACTGCTGCTTTATAATATAATTTTAGATTTGGTACAGCTAGGCCACCTTCATTTGATTTTTTTTCATTAATTCCCTTGAAATATTCAATTCTTTTTTGATAAAGTATTGATAGGGAGTATATAAATTCCCTTATTCTGAGGAGGAAAAATAAAGCAATAAAACAATTGGCTACTTGGCTAATTTCTTAATTGCCTAATACATTTTTCACCCATTATCAATATCAACACTTTGCACATTTACAGTCATGTTGATTTTTCAAGTCTTAAGCAGCAAAGAATAGATTCCCTATCTACCAAATACCTCTTTCCTTGTAATTGTCTCTTGGTAATTAAGAGGCATAATGAATAGAACACTAGATCTAAAGTCAGGAAAACCTGATTTCAAATCTGGTTTTGGATACATATTAATTATGTAAGACTGGGCAAGTTCCAGAATCTCTTTCAGTCTCAGTTTCTTCATCTATAAATGGAGCACCTATTTCACAGAGTTGTTGTGAGAATCAAATGAGACCAGTGTAAAGCACTATATAAATGTTCCCTATTACTATTATTACCTTTATTGAATCTGTTAAGGATCATCTATCATAGGAACATTAATTTTGATTTGTAATAAACCTCAGAGATTATATGATCATTTTTACAAATAAGCCCATTGAGGTTAAGGATATTAAGTGACTTTCTAGAAGTAGTATCACGGCTGTATTTTGAACTAAATCCTAGTGTTCTTTGCATGTGGCAGATTGTCAATCTACTCTTGAGAGCAGAAGTTAGAATCTTTCCATAGACTTTCCTTTCCTAGAGGAGTATATGATGGCAGTGAATAATCTGGCTGCTTGCCAGACAGCCTTGAAAGCATGGGTATGGAGCCCAAGTTGTTCTATATTCTCCTTTAGATGAAAGATTCTGCTGTTTTCCAATTAACTGGATGTTGCAAAACTGAGAATAATGATCATATGTCTTTTCATCTACATTTTTCATGACAATATATATGATTTTAAAGAAAGATATAAACCAATAGTGAATGCTCTCCAAAATGGGTTCAGCAACAGAAAACAGATTTATAAATAATATAACCATGCCAAAAAACATTTTTCTCTAGGAAGCAGTTACAATATAAAGCAAAGCACACAAATTTCAAGGCAGAAAACTTGAGCTCAAGTATCAGTTCTCTCATTTATTAGTTGTATGACCTTCATCAGGTCAATCAACACTCAACTTCTTCATTTTAACTGAATTCTTCATTTGTCAAAAATTAATTATAATATTTCCATTCTACCTCACAGAAATACTGTGAGGAAAAAATAGAATATGTGTAGAAACATTTTGTAAAACAAAAATACTACATAAATAAGAGATATTCATTGGGAGTCATAAATAAAATAGAGGACTTCTCTAATTTTAACATAAAAAGCCTTTGTCTTTGGGAATATCCTTGTGTCCTCCATTAACATTTTTCTCCAATTCCAGTCTGAAGATAATTATGTGGTTACTTCTAGTAAGGTCTGTCATGAAGAGAGAGGTCTGAATATTGACCCAGTGGTTACACACTGACTTGATTTTTCAAGAAGGAGGACTACAAAGTTTGTAGATATTCACTACTAGGTTGGTAACATGGCAATAAAACTTTGATCATGGGAACTCTTAATCCCTTTTACTTGAGATGAGCCCCATATGATTCTGATATCTAATAGAATTAATCTTTAACTTACTCCTGTTAAAGATAGGAAATTTTAAAAGTTACATTATCCCAGGTTTCTTATAGACTGGAATCAGTATAAGAAAGATTATAATTCAATCCTGCCTCAGACATGAGCTATGTGGTTCTGAGTTGGTTACAATCTTTCATGTTTACATTTGTCATTTCTTAAAGGAGGAGACAAGCATTCATTTCAAAGAATTTTTAGAATCAAATAAGAAAATATGTGCAAATCCCTTTTAAAGCTTAAAATGTAATAGAAATGTTAGACATTTTTATTATAACACTTTTAAAAAGGGTTAAATTCCTCCCTTTCTAATTGTCCATACTTAGTGGATTGTCTTTATAAATAAAAACATTGATCATTTCCTAATGCACAAAACAATTTTTAAATGTTGGATTAGCTTTCTGCCTCATATAATAATAAATTTTAGAATTTATTCATGTCCCTATTAGTCTCAAGTTTCATGAACACGTCTATTATTTATCTTCCCAGTAATAAATTTTAGATAGGGTGAAGAGCTTTTCAACTTGTACAACAGTAAATAAAAGTGATTTATCCATGGATCATAAATTCAATATGGTAAAATATTCAGTATTTTATTTTAGTACCTGACAAAAACTGAAATGAATTTTCCCATCAAGTATGTATATGGGATGGCATTAATTTATTGGGAGGTCTACGAAAAAAAGTTTATGATATTTGTGGCATCATATTTGAAAAGTTAAAGTTGTGGATCATTCAAAGGGCAATTGAGAGGAGTGTGGTAAGAATGAATAGACTATAACATATTAGCAATAAAGAATTGCTCAAGAGCACCATAAAAACCCATAAAGGTGTACGGCTGGAAATGATATCAGACATACAGTGGGAATAAGAGACAACAAATGGAAATCATGAATGCTAAGTTGGTGTCCACCAAGCAAAAATATGTAGATCAAGTTAGGTAGACATGCAATGAAGAATCATGAAAGCACATGGACAAGGAGCAAAATGAATGGGAAAGTATAAATTTATTGTAATCTGTATTTTGGGTGAAACCAGCCATATAGATGATAACACAGTGACATATGTAAGTATCACAATTCTTTAAGATTTATGTAGCATTTTAGTGAAGAATTGTTTTTTAAAAAAGTGGTGTTGTATTTAAAGGCTTATTTTTATTAAAACTTTTGCTTTGTAAATCATGTTGAGAGAGAAAAATCAGAGCAAAAGGATAAACTGTAATGGGCTGAGGCTTGAGTTGATGCACTGAGATCCCAAGCACATGAGGCTAAATAGTAATTGGACCATACTCTATTAATATATAAGCTTGGAGAAAGAATGGCCCCCACCCACTCTTTGTGCAAGTCCTGATGTGTTGTATAGGAAATGACGATTTTGGTGGGTGGAGGCAGGGGAGTGGAAAAGGAAGCATCAACTCAAGCCTCAGCCCATTACAGTAAACCATGGGAGAAAATAAAGCAGAAAAAAGAAGTGAACATGATGTGTGTTGATTTACGTTCAATCTCTGTTGGAATCCTACAAAGTGCTAATTTAGCATGGTACTTAGCAAATTCTCTAGCTCACTAATGTATTTAAGTACTCATTGGAGTTCACACGTTTGGGAGATTTCAAGGTTTAGTATGAGATATCTGAATTCACACCTCCCTTAATCCCTGCCTCTAGAAGGAGAAGTCAACCTTTGGGAGATTATATATAAAGAGGCTCTTAGCTTCGGGTTGGAGTTTTACTTCAGAACATTCCCAAGGATTGGAGAGGAACACTGTGGGACAGAAGCAGAGCACTCTGGGAGATTGAAAGCCAGAAGCCCTCTCTTGGAGGCAAGACAAATTCACCTTTGTGCTGGCTGGAGGCTGAAAAAGCAGAGGCAGAAGCAAAGGACAAAACTACAAGAGCTCTTAGAACCAACTTCTAAAGACTTGAATTTAAATGAGACTGTTCCTTCAAGATTCGAACCTGCATCATCAGGGAATGGTCACTTGACCCTCAAAATCCACCCTGTGGAAGCAGAAGACTCAGCCACCTACCTCCATAGCAATAGAGACACAGCCTTGCAGAGTCATCTCTGAGCTGTGCAGAAACCTCCTGTCTCTGGCATAGGAAGAAAGGAGGGAGGGAAGTCACCACACCAGAGAGCTGGCTCATAATGGGAAGTTTTGGAAGGAAGAGGGACTCTCATAACCAAGAGAGTTTTCAAACAAGCTCTCATTTCTCAGATTGGCCTAATTCACAGTTGTCTGTTTTATTAGAAAATGCCAGTCTACATTGGTAGGAGATCTTCACCAGAAGCCCCATACTTTGCTGAAATCAGAGGGATAATTCAAAATAAATCCAAATTTCATTCATTCACCAAAAAAAGAAAAAGAAAACTAACTGAGCTATATTGGAGACAATAAAAGATCAGAACTTTTATCACCTGGCTGCATTTGGGGGATTATTTACTTTTAACCAATACTAAGGCTGCCTCCAGAAAACTTCCCCGAGAAACCTGCTTCCAGAGAGAATGATTATATTTTAAAGAAAGAAAAACACCACAAATCTCCATGGTTCTTTTTCTGGATGCAGATGGCATTTTCTGTTGAAACTCTATTGCCATTGCTTTGAATCACTGAACCACTGAGAAAAACCAAGTCATTCATAGATGATAATTATACATTCTTGCTGTTAGTGTATACAATGTATTTTTGGTTTTGTTTGTTTTGCTCAACATCAGTTCATGTAAATCTTTCCAAGCCTTTTTAAAATCATATTGTTCATCATTTTTAGGGAATGATAATATCCCATTATTTTCATAATCCACAATTTATTTAACTATTCCCCAATTGAAGGACATATACTCATGTTCCAATTCCTTGTTACCACAAAAAGAGATATTACAAACATTTTTGCACAGGTAGGTCCTTTTCTCTTCTTTCTGATTTCCTTGAATTATAAATCCACTTCTGGCACTTCTGGGTCAAAGGATATGTACAGTTTTATAGCATTTGGGGCATAGTTCCAGATTTTTCTCCAGAATGGTTGGATCATTTCATAATTCCATCAGCAATGCATTAGTGTCCAAGTTTCCCCACAACCTCTCCAACATTTATCATTATCTGGAAAAGGTTTACATTGATTGAAAATGATTTGGCAAATTGCCAATGCTATCAATGATCATTTTAATGCCTAAGTTGAGCATAAAGTATGTTTAAATATACATTTATAATACATGTATAAAAATGTATTTATGTAAGATTTCAACAATTATGGAGAAATGTATCTGTAATGTGAATGTGAATCTTTGCAAATGAGGTAGCATAATATCTAGTTTACAAATAATACAGTTAATGCTATAAATAGGAGAAAAATATCTTATTTATTAAAAATTAAAATAATGGGCATTCAAAAAATAGTTTCAAAGTCACCAAAGAGATTACTGTATTGAAGACTTCAGAGTTGTGAATGCTCCATGGTATATCAGTAAATTTGCATAATAAAGTTTGCAGAAAAATAAAAAAATAAATCTCTTGAAGAGGACTGATAGAAGTTAGAAGCAAATCCCACTGGGATTAAAACTAGAGAGGCATATTGTTTTAGTGACTAATGCACTGAACTCAGAAAGAAAAATACCTGAGTTCAAACTCTGTTTCAGACCGTTCTTTAAAGAATGGTTCTGAACAAATTACTAAACCATTCTGTGCTTCAGTTTCCTTACTTGTAAAATATACTTCTCCCCTTCTTTTACAAGTAAGGAAACTGAAGCTATATAAATTTACAGTAAAAGCTCCTGTGCTTCAGAAGCTTATAATCTAATTGAGGACGTTAATGCACAAAAGTAACCTGAAAGCAAGTCAAGAAGAGGATAGAGAAAATATATTGGCATGAGCGGGTGAAGTGCAACTTGTGAGAAATGAACTGATTGGTCTGGATTTTTCATCAAACAGAAGTTCTTCTAGTTCTCCATTCACTAAATGGAAGAAGGGAAAAGCCAATGAGAAGAGGGTTCTGTGGAGGTCCCAGAACTGATGTGATGTGATAATGCTTGAAGAGATGAATAAGTCCAGAAAAGTGGGGAAAAGAAGATAGAGAAAAAGTCAGTATATTTTGATTAAAATCCTTCTTCTGACATACATTTGAGGAAGTGTGACTCCATCTTATAATCTTCATTTTAAGATAATTAAGTTAGACATAAAATTTCAATGTACATCAGTGGAAAATATTCAAAATGGGAGTTCACCACACAATAAAATCACAGAAAATGGAAAAAACAAATTGGCATAAAAATTATGCTGAACACAATTTAATCTTTCTATAATGATCCAGACACCTCAGCACCTAAAAAAAATAAATAAAAAAAAAACTTACAATATAAAGGAAGCTTAAGAAATGTTTGTTTGAAAATTCTTGGATTTTGTGTGCTTTGAGGAACACTAAAAGCATTAATTATTAGAATTGGGAGGTTTTGAATGGTAACTAACAAATTTCCAGTTGATAGCCAGACAATAGTGTTATTACATCACCAAGGCCTAAATGATAATTTTGGCCTATTTTTTTTATTGTTTCTGAACTAATCCTAGAAAGTTATATTTTCCATATATCTTTGGGATAACTTTTGCAGTCAGGCAACAGAATCTCCTAAAGAAGCACTTAGAGTCTGTTTTCCCTTCTAATTGAACGATTTCATGATCTATTTGAATACTTAAGTTTCCCAGAGCCTCAACTTTATTCTGCTCTGCTATTATTTGTAATACACATTTAAAAATCCATTAAATCCATCATGTCTCATTTTTAAAATGAATAAAGCCTTCAAAATAAGTAAAGGTTATTTTGAGGTTTTAACCACTCCAGAAATTGAAGCTAGGTAACCTTCCTGATCTTTGCCTAATGGATGCAATTCCAAAAGAGCTCCTTATTAGTTGAAATTGTTACTCCATAAATATGAAATTTGTAAAATTATATGATTTTATTTTCAATGCTTCCATCAAAAACAGAAACACTCGGAACTATTTAACACAAAGAGCTAAGAAAAAGAGATATAATTGTTTGTTTGTTTGTTTGTTTTTTTTTGTTGTTGTTGTGAGCAATCATGAATGAAAATTTCAATAATTTTCAAGAACAAGAATGAGGTTTATATTAAAAAAACTACATTTCTTGCATACATATAAATTTAGAAATAAATGTTTGTATACATATGTGTATATATATATATATATATATATATATATATATATATATATATATACATATACAAGTTAACAAGATAACAAAACACCTCTAAATATATTCTCTTCTGTATTAAAAAATCTATTCACTTTCTAAAATCAAAACATAGTAACCCAATATGAAGTCAATACCTGCCCTCCCCCCCCAAAAAAATGGAAATAGTCATAAAGCCTCTAATCACGCTTGATGAATACAATCCACATGGCAAAGGTACTAAATTTAGGATACCGATAGAATTGTGGTGAATGAAGTTGGAACTATTGTTGGTGAAATAGAGAGAGAGGAAAGTTTTATGAACTTCCACAATATCGCTTGACTCTTTTTCCTTTTTCCTATCCCACCGGCATTTAGAGTTCAAGTCTTCATTATATTTATGTTCCCCTTTGGCAATAACCTTTTGAATGTTTTTTTTCCTATTCCTCAGGTCTCCCCCCTCAATTTCACAACTTTTAAATTGTTGGTGTTTCAATAACTAAAAGACCTATCAGTATATTACTTGAAAATCTTCTCTGGTTTCCTATTGCCACCAGAATAAAATACTAATAGTATGGTGGCAGGTAAGGTCCTCAATGTTATGGATAAAGCTGACATTTTCAATCCCATTCATATATCCCCTTTTTTAGCCAAATGTCATCTAGCCATTTTCTCATAAATGACATTCTATCTCTGATCCCAGTGCACTTTACATAAGTAGCTACCTTATGTCTCAAAACCATTCCCTCTTAATCCCCAACCCTTGGTAATTCTAGCTTCCCTTCCATGCATAGTTCAAGGTCTTCTTTAAAAGGTCTTCTTGATCTTTTCTGCCATTCTTAGTATTAGTATTTTCCTCCATTTAAAATTCCCTTGCCTAACTTTTAAAATGTATTTATCAGTATTCAGATGAATCATCTCATTAAAATGTCCATTTCTTCAGGATTATTTCATTTTGTCTAGTTATCCTCAGGGCTAAGTATAGGTACTTTGACAAGATAAGGTGCTGAATAAGTTTTTCTTTAATTAAATTGTAAGGGTTCAAATAAATAGTGGATAGGGTGATTCTACAGGGAAGATAGTAAAGATGGAGTAATGAATGGAGACTCTTAAGAATAAAGTTCTGAAATTACAATAAAAATAAATATTCTAATAACAAAGAAAGAAAAGAAAGAAAAGCCCTGGTTTTGAATTATTCCTTAGACATTTTCTAAGCTGGGTGAATCTATACAACTTCTCCAACATTAGCTTACTTGTCTATAAAATAAGACCTATGATTGTACCAGCTCACAGGGTTGTTGTGAAGATAAGTATAAAAGAGAATGAACTAAAATATTCTGAAAAGCTTAAAATATATGTGTCAACTATTTTAAAACATTATTATTAATAAGGCAGTCTATTATAATTTTGTAGAACCCTAATTTTATCAAGTTCTTTCCTTATGTGCAAAAAATCAGTGTCTCTATTATTCAAAAATAATGAACTTATTTTTCTATCATATACAAGAATTATACACAAGTATAATTCTTCTGCCAGATTACAGCGCTTCAAATATCTGAATACAAATATTCTTTTATCCTAATTCTTTTCTTCAGACTATTTATTTCAGTATCCCTATAGTGTTGTTTTGAGTCCTCACTATTGTGTTTGCCATTCTCAGGACATGTTGAAATTTGTCAATAACTGTTTTAAACTGTAGTATTCTGAACAATGCTTCAGATATGGTTTACCCAGAATTGAACATAATGGGACTTAAATATATACTCTTACTCTAAATACTAGAATTCTACCAACTCACCCCTAATTCAGATTGATTATTTTGGCTTCCAGCTCACAAACTTTAATTACTGTTGAGTTAAATAATTAAAACAGAAGTTTTAGCATTTTCTAGACCACATTTTTTTTTTGAAATATGTTTATATATCTGGGAAATATTTCATTGAGAGAAGTATTATTTCAAAGGTAGGGAATTCAAACAGTGTAGAGTCATCAGCCTGAACATTTTTCTTCCCTTTCCACACATTATTTCTTCAAATATAGAGGAGCAATCCTCCAAAGCTGCCATAATTAAATCCAAATTGATGCAGAAAAAAAATGATCATTTAGCAATTTTAACGGCAGTCACCTAAGCATCTATTAGAAATAAACTTTTATGGACAAAATTCAATTTCCCCATGATAACACTTGAAGATGACCACAAAAAGTCCACTTGTTAATTCAACTTATTACAAACACTTCTTTTAAGAAGAGGAAATTTAAAAAAAAACTTTATTACACTAAAATAATAGTACTTTTCTTACTATGCTACATATTATTTATAGTCACTTTGGTTTATTAAAAAAAAAATAAAAAAAACTGAGGTGATGGAGCCAAGATGGTGGAGAGCAGACAAGACTTTCTTGACTTCCTCTAACCTCTCAAACTAAGAGCAGATTAAGCCTCTGAACTGGTTTTGGAGTCATAGAACCCACAAATATTTGGAGTACAACACATTTCCAGAAGAACATACCTTGGAAGAACTTCAGAACAGATCTATTTCAAATGGACAAAAAGACAGTCTGCAAGCCCAGATTGAAGCACAGGGGGCTTAGACAAGGAGCTGAGGTGGGGAGTTGTGAGTGTTCTGAGTCCCACACAAGGGAATTTTCTGCAAGCCTCTTAGGCTACTCTTCCTGGTTGCAAGCAGGTGGTTAGCAGATCTGCTACAAAAAGCAAATTGTAAACTGCTGAGGCATGGAAGAATATGGGACCTGGAGGTGATTACCTAGCACCAGAAGTCAATCAGCAGAACTGCCCAGGGGCAAAGAAAAGCAACTGTCTTTCCTTTGCATTGAGCAGATCTCAATCCTTAAAAAATAATAAGCAAAAAAACCCAAAAAGAAATCTTAGCATGGACAGCTTTTATGGAGAGAGAGAACAGACCTCAAATCCTAAGGTTTCTAAAGGAAAATCAATTCCAGATGAAGCCCCAAAAGGAGATATGAACAAGGCTTTCTTGGAACATTTCATAAAGAATTTTTTTTATTATAGCTTTTTATTTGCAAAACATATGCATGGGTAATTTTTCCACATTGACCCTTGGGAAACCTTCTGTTCCAACTTTTCCCTTCCTTTCCCCTACTCCCTCCCCTAGATGGCAGGGAGTTCAATACATCTTAAATATGTTAAAATATATGTTAAGTATAATATATGTAAACATATTTATACAGTTATCTTGCTGCACAAGAAAAATCATATTTAGAAAAAAGGTAAAAATAACCCGAGAAGGAAAACAAAAATGCATGCAGATAATAAAAGTGTGGAAATTTTGTGGTGGTTGTGGTCCACACTTATTTCCCATAGTTCTTTGCTAGGTATAGTTGCTTCTCTTCATTACAGAACAATTGGAATTGATTTGGATCATCTCACTGTTGAAGAGAGCCACAACCCTAAGAACTGAACATCATATAGTATTGTTGTTGAACTGTATAATGATCCCCTGATTCTGCTTATTTCACTTAACATCAATTTATGTAAGTCTCTCCAGGCTTCTCTGAAATCATTCTGCTGATCATTTCGTATACAACAATAATATTCCATAACATTCATATACCACAATTTATTCATCCATTCTCCAACTGATGGGCATTCATTCAATTCCCAGTTTCTAGTCACTACAAAAAGGGCTGCCATGCACATTTTTGCATATATATAGTTCCCATTTGCACAAACATTTTCCCTTCTTTACGATCTTTTTGGGGATATAAGCCCAGCTGACTAATAGCCTGTTCTATTTCTTTTTCTAAAATGGAACGGTTTAAGCAATTTACTTCTTCCTCTGTTAATCTGGGCAATCTATATTTTTGATGGTATTCATCCATTTCATTTAGGTAATCAAATTTATTGGCATAAAGTTGGGCAAAGTAACTACTAATTATTGCTTTAATTTCCTCTTCATTTGGTGGAAACTCATAATATTCTCTTCTTTTCTAGAATATGATTTTCTGGTGGCAAGGTTCTTGGGGGAGTTCTGGAGGCAGCCTTAGTTTCAGTTCAAAGTAATAGTCACCTCAAATACAGTCAGGAGTTAAAATCCAATCTTTTATTGTCTCTTAGTTTTATTTATTAATCCAATAATTTTTTTTTTTTGCTTTCAATTTTATTAATCTTTCCTTTTATTTTTAGAATTTCAAGTTTAGTGTTTGATTGGGGTTTTTTAATTTTCTTTTTTTCCTACCTTTTTTAGATGCAAGCCTAATTCATTGACCTTCTCTTTCTCTATTTTATGCAAGTAGGCCTCTAGAGATATAAAATTTCCCCTTATTAGTGCTTTGACTGTATTCCACAAATTCTGGTATGTCGCCTCATTTTTGTCATTCTCTTGGGTGAAATTATTAATTATGTTTATGATTTGCTGTTTCACCCATTCATTCTTTAGGATGAGATTATTTAGTTTCCAATTACTTTTTGATCTATTTTCCCCTGGCTTTTTATTGAATGTAGTTTTTATTGCATCATGATCTGAAAAGAATGCATTTACTATTTCTGCCTTTCTGCATTTGAATTTGAGGTCTTTATGTCCTTAATATATGGTCAATTTTTGTATAGATGCCATGAACTGCTGAGAACAAAGTGTATTCCTTTCTGTCTCCATTCAGTTTTCTCCAAAGATCTATCATATCTAACTTTAGTGTTCTATTTACTTCTTTATTTTTTTTATTATTTATTTTATGGTTTGATTTATTTAATTCTGAGAATGCAAGGTTGAGATCTCCCACTATCACAGTTTTGCTGTCTATTTCTTCTTGCAACTCTCTTAATTTCTCCTATAGGAATTTAGATGCTATACCACTTGGTGCATATATGTTTAGTGTAATGTTCCTCTCTAAAATGTAATGTTCTCTGTTGAGGTTTTCTTGGGTTCTCTGGAGGCAGCCTTCATTTCAGTTCAATAATTACCACAAGATAGTTGTGCAGCCAGGAATTAAAGTCCAAATCCTTTATTATCTCTTTCAAAGTCTTGTCTCCTTTCCTGGGGCCACATTAGCTTTCTTAGAGGCCTATTTCTCTTCTTGGTTCCAAGAGATTAAGCTCCTGCCTCCTTCTCTGCTTCTGAATCTCCTGGAATTCCAAGTGTTTGTGCTTCAGCCTCCAGCTACAACAAAGGTGGAAGATGAATTGAATCTATCTTGGCCTCCTAGAGCTTCTAGTGTGCTTGTCTTTTCTGGCCCTGAGAACTTCTTGCTTATATGCTGTACACTGAGAATACACCAATCATTATATCACTAGGAAACCATTATTTGTTGTAGGATTAAATCAGTGCTAAACTAGATTTAACCATTGTCTCTTCAATTCCACTTTAGTACCTTGTTTCAAGTTCTGGCCCATAACATCTCTTTGTAGGATTAAATCAATCATACTGAACCATGCTAAATTAGATAACTATTGTCTCTATCAATTCCACTGACGTAGTACATTGTAAGAATCCTTTGTTTCAAGTTCAGAGTTCTGACCCATAACAGTTTAGTATTTATATTGCATCATTATCTATGCTATAGATATAGTTTCCTTCCTTATCTCTTTTAATTAGATCAAATTTTGCTTTTGTTTGATCTGAAATAAGGATGGCTACCCCTGCTTTTTTGACTTCATCTGAAAAATAGTAGATTCTGCTCCAGCCTTTTACTTTAACTCTGTCTGTATCACCCTGCTTCAAGTGTGTTTCCTGTAAACAATATATTGTAGGATTCTGGCTTTTAATAGTCTGCTATCTGCCTCTGCTTTATGGGAGAGATCACCTCATTCACATTTACCTTATTCACATTTGTGGTTAAAACTAATAATTCAGTATTTATTGCCATCTCATTATCCCCAGATTATGCTTTTCTCTTTCCTTTCCCCTTTACCCTCCTCTCCAGTATTAAACTTATGAGCACCACTTGTCTCACACAGCCTTCCCTCTTTAGAATTCCTCCCTCCCCCTTAGAGATCTTCCCCCTTTCTTAAAACTTTCCCCTACTATTTCTGTATTCCCCTCTATTTAGCCTATCCATTCCCTTTTCATTTTTCATTTCCCACTTTTCAATGATATGGGAGAAGTATCTTTGTAAACCAAATATGTCTAATTTTCTCTTTGAGTCAAATTTGATGAAAGTAAAATTCATACAATATACATCCCACTGCCTTCTTTCTCATATATAATTGGTTTCCTTTGCCTCTTGAGAGATGTTGTTTCCCTCTTTTTACCTCCATTTCCCCCTTTTCTGGTACAATCTCCTTTCCACCTCTCCTTTTTATATTTAATAGTAAAATCAAATTGTACTTGTACTCTTTATGTATAGCCATACCAGAAACACAATTTTCAAGAGTTATTTTTACCTTTTTATTATTCTCTTGAGTCCTATATTTGGAGGTCAATCTTTTTGTTTAGCTCTGTTTATTTTCATCAGAAATAAATGGAATTATTTCATTGAATGTCCATCTTCTTCCATGGAAGAAAATGCTCACTTTAATTGGGTAATTTATTTTTGGTTGCATTCTAAGTTCCTTGGTTTTTCAGAATATCAGATTCCAGGCCCTTCCATGCTTTAAGGTGGACACTACTAGATCCTGAGTAATCCTTATTGTGGCTCGTTGATATTTGATTTTTTTTTCTGGATGCTTGCAGTATTTTTTTCTTGGTCTGATAATTCTGGAAGTTAGCCACAATATTCCTTGGAGTTTTAATTTTGGGGTCACTTTCAGTATGTGATCCATGAATTCTTTCAATGGCTGTTTTACCGTCTGATTCTATGACCTCTGAGCAGTTCTCTTTGATGATTTTCCTGAAAAATCGTGTCTAGGAACTTTTTTCATCATGATTTTCAGGAAGTCCAATAATCCTTAGATTATCTTTCCTAGATCTATTTTCCAAGTCTATTGTTTTTCCAAGTAGGTATTTAACCTTTTTTTTTCCTATTTTTTCTTTTCTTTTTCTTTTTCTTTTTTTTTTTTTTTTTTTTTTTTTTTGGTTTTGCTTGACTGATTCTTGATGTATCCTCAAGTTATTCACTTCCATTTGTTTAGTTCTGATTTTTAAGGAATTATTTTGTTCATTTACTTTTTTTATTTCTTTTTGTATTTGTTGAATTGAGTTATTAAATAAGTTGTTTTGTTCTATGGAGGTTTTTTTTTTTTTCATTTCCCCAATTTTTAAAGGAGATATTTTCTTTCTCCAATTCACAAATTCTATTTTCCTGGGAGTTGTTTACCTTTTCCAGTTCACAAATTCTGTTTTTCAGGGAATTGTTTTCTTTTTCCACTCTATCTTTTAATGAGTTATATGCCTTATTCAGACCATCTTGAAAAGTTTCCCTTTCCTTTCCCCATTCTTCTTCTAGCTCTCTTTGAACATCCTTTTTAATTTCTTCTATGAGAGCCTTATGTAATGGGCACCAGATCATTTCCCCCTTTGGGGTTTCATCTAGAGACAATTTGTTTTTAATCTCCTCAAGGTTTGAAATCTGCTATCTTTCACTATAGAAGCTACCTATAGTTAAAGCCACTTTGCATTTTTAATCATTTTAACAACAACAACAAAAAATTCTTTAGTCTGTTTTAGGGGCAATGAGGGCTTACCATGCTTCCTCAACAGACAACAGGAAGTGGCAGCAAAGAGGCAGTGGAAAGGCAGCAGCTGCTCTGGGATCAGTGGCTATGCTGTGATCATGTTGAGTCACTCCTGGTATTGGGTGAGTGTGGCCAGATCCCATGAGATTCTGGTGCTTTGGAGTACACTCTTTACTCTCTATGTTTATGTTGGAAGTTTTATAACTACTCTGCTGCTCTACTGGCTTAGTACCAGGGCAGAGTTGCCAATACTGTGGTAGAGTCCTCCCTGCAGATTTTCTGCCTGCTGAGACCACACACCCCACACCTTTCTGCTCAGCCTGAGGTGTCCTCCATGTTCTGCCTACTTGCCTACCAATGTCTGCACTTAGCCTCCTCCCATGCCCACACCTGACCAAAACAGACCTTTTCTGATGATCTTTGAGATTATCTTCTGTTGGTAATGTGTTGTACTCCCAATATTCATGGGTTCTGATAGTATTGCACTAATTTAGAGGCTGAATTTCATAAGTAGTTTGAGGGTAATAGAAGAGCTCAGAATGAAGCATATGTGCTCTCTACCATCTTGGCTCCATCCCCTCATAAAGGATTTTAAAAGACACTTAGAAGAAAAATGGGGAAAGGAAATAAGATCTTTTCAAGAAGAGATGGGAAAAGCATATAACTCCCTACAAAATAGATTTGATGAGATGGAAAAAGCATATCACTCCTTACAAAATTGATATGAAAAAGATGCCACTTCAATGAAAAACAGAATTTGTGAAAAGGGAAAAAAATGCAATGAACAAAACAATTCAATTGGCCAAATGCAAAAGAAGCTAAAAAAAGGTAATTGAAGAAAATAATACACTAAAAATTAGAATTGAACAAATGGAAGGGAATGACTCAATAAGACTTCAAGAATCATTCAAACAAAACCCCCCAAAATGAAAATATAGATGACAATATGAAATATCTCTTGAAAAAACAATGAATCTGAAAAATAGATCTAGGAGAGACAATCTAAGGATTACTGGACTTCCTGAAAGCCATGATGTAAAAAAGTACCAAGATATATTATCTTACAGGAAATAATAAAGGAAAACTGCCCTGATGTCCTAAATCATAAGGTAAAATAGCTATTGAAAGAATTCACCTATCACTTTGAGAGATAGCAAAATGAAAAATCTAAGAAATATTGTATTTAAATTTCAGAACTATCAGACCAAGGGAAAAAAAAATTGTAAGCAGCCAGAAAGAAACAATTTACACACTAAGTAGTCACAATCAGGATTACCCAATATCTAGCAGCTTCTACCTTATAGTGTTGAGTTCAGAACCACCCCCAAAAAAGTGAGTTCTTTTTCTTCTTTAAAATATATAAGATGATGGTTCTCTCTGGAAGAAGGTAGGTTTCTCAGGGGAGGTTTTCTGGAGGCAGTCTTAGTTACAGTTGAAAATAACAATCACCCAAAATGCAGTCAGCTGGTAAAAATACAAACATTTATTTTCTCCTTTCAAAGTAACCTGGTTAGTTGCGGCCTATCTCTCTGCTTGGTTCCAAGAGCTCTTGCAGATTTGTCCTTTGCTTCTGCCTCTGCTTTCTTCAGCCTTCAATCCAGCTCCACTCTTCATGTAATTCCACTGAAATCTGACTGAGTGCCTCTGTCTGTCTCTTTTATATGAGAGAGAGGAATTGTGGGATACAAGAGAGAGGGATTATGGGTTTTCTCCCATAGTGCTCTCTGGCCCTAAGAGCTTCAAGGGAGGTATGAATTCACAAAGTTACACAGTTGACTTTGTGAATCTCCCATAGTTGTGAACTCCAATGAGTAAAGGTGTGAGCACAAGTGTTGTATCAATTAGTTCTACTTAGTACCTTGTTTCAGGTTCTGGTCCAAAACATCTTCTTGTAAGACCAGAACAATAATCTATCAACTCTAATGAATTAGCAGTTTGTAAAGATTCCAACATTATAGGATCAAAGACTCTGGAACTGGATATTCCCAAAAGGCAAAAGAACTTGGATTACATCCAAGAATAAACTACTCTGCTAAAATGAGCATTATCTTTCAGGGAAAGAAATGGACATTTGATGATATAGGTGAATTTATTAAGCTTCAGGTGAAGTAAAAAAAAAAAAAAAAAAAAAAAAGCAAAGGTAGCAATCCTGATCACAGATCAATAGATCTAATTAAAAGAGATAAGGAAGGAAACTATATTTTGCTAAAGGGTACCATAATGATATATGATAACATCAACACTAAACATGTATGCATCAAGTGGTATAGAATCCAAATTCCCAGTGGAGAAGTTAAGAGAGATGCAAGACGAAACAGACACCAAAACTATACTTGTTGGAGAGCACAAGCTTGCTCTCTTAGAATAGATTAATGGAACTACTAAATAAACAATAAAGTTAAAAGGGTAAACAGAATGTTAGAAAAAATAGGTATGATAGATCTTTAGAGTAAATTGAATGGAGACAGAAATGATACACTTTTTTCTCAGTGGTCCATGGAACCTGTATAAAAATTGACCTTATATTAGGGCATACAAAATTCAAAATCAAATATAGAAAGGCAAAAGTAGTAAATGCATTTTTTCAGATCATGATGCAATAAAAATAATAAAAAATATTATTTATTATAAGAAAATAAGTAGGCCAGGGGAAAATAGACCAAACATGAATAGGAAACTAAATAATCTAATCCTAAAGAAAGAATAGGTAAAACAACAAATCATAGACACAATCAATAACTTCATCCAAGAGAAAGGCAATAATGAGACAACATTCCAAAATTTGTGCGATGTAGCCAAAGCAGTTACTAGGGGAAATTTTCTATTTCTAGATGTTTACTTGCATAAAATAGAGAAAGTGAAGATCAATAAATTGGGCTTACAACTAAAAAAGCTAGAAAAAAAAAGAACAAATTAAAACCCTTCAATTAAATACCACATTTGAAATTCTGAAAATAAAAGGGGTGATTCATAAAATTGAAAATAAGAAAACTGTTGAATTAATAAATAAAAATAAGAGTTGGTTTTATGAAAAAAAAAAACAAAATAGATAAGCCTTAGTTAATTTGATTAGAAAAAGGAAAGAAGAAAATCAAATTGTTAGTGTTAAAAATGAAAAGGGAGAACTTTCTACCAATGAAGAAGAAATTAGAACAATAATTAGGAGTTATTTTACTCAACCATATGTCAATAAATTATCTAAGTAAAATGGAGGAAAATATAGATTGCCCAGGTTAACAGAAAAGGAAATAAATTATTTAAATAGACCCATTTTAGAAAAAGAAATAGAACAAGCTATTAATCAATTCCCTAAAAAAAAAATCTCTGGGGCCATAGAGATATGCACGTGCATT
The DNA here is from genome assembly GCF_016432865.1 of Antechinus flavipes. NCBI lineage: Eukaryota > Metazoa > Chordata > Mammalia > Dasyuromorphia > Dasyuridae > Antechinus > Antechinus flavipes. The sequence continues at coordinate 397,637,495 of NC_067401.1, forward strand.
CTGCCAAACATTTAAAGAACAATTAATTCCAATACTATATAAATTACTTGAAAAAAATAGGGCAAGAAGGACTCCTACCAAATTCCTTTTAAGACATGGATATGGTACTGATAGCTAAACCAGGTAGGGTGAAAACAGAAAAAGAAAATTATAGACATATTTCCCTAATCAATATTGATGCAAAAATCTTAAATGAAATATTAGCAATGAGATTAGAGAAAGTACCTCCCCTCCCAGGCTAATATACTATGACTAAGTAGGATTTATACCAGGCGTACAGAGTTGGGTTCAATATTAGGAAAATTATTAGCACAATTGACTGTATCAATAACCAAACTAACAAAAATCATATGAATATCTCAATAAATGCAGAAAAGGCATTTGATAAAATCCAACACCCATTCCTAGAAATTCCTAGAAAGTATAGGAATGAATGGACGTTTCCTTAAAATGATCAGTAGCATCTATTTAAAACCATCATCAAGCATCATATGTAATGGAGACAAAATAGAACTATTTTCAGTAAGATCAGGGGTGAAAAGGGTTGCCCACTATCTCCATTACTCTTCAGTATTGTATCAGAAATGTTAGCTTTGGCATTAAGAGAAGAAAAGAGATTAAAGGAATTAAGAGTAGGTAATGAGGAAACCAAATTATCACTATTTGCAGATGATATGATGGTATACTTAGAGAACATTAGAGAATCAACTAAAAAAATACTAGAAACAATTCCCAACTTTAGCAAAGTTGCAGGATACAAAATAAATTCACATAAATCATCAGCATTTTTATATATTACCAACAAACTCCAGCAGCAAGAAATACAAAGAAAAATCCCATTCAAAATAAGTATAATGGTATAAAATATTTGAATATATGAACACAACTACAAAACACTTTCCATATAAATACAGAAAGGTCTAATCAGTTGGAAAAATATCAAGTGCTCATGGGTAGGCCGAGTTAATATTTAAAAAAAAATGACAATTCTACCTAAATTAATCTACTTATTTAGTGCCATACTAATCAAACTCTTGAGAAATTATTTAATAGATCTTGAACAAATAATAATGAAGTTCAATTGGAAGAACAAAAGATCAAGAATTTCAAGGGAATTAATAAAAAAAATTGCCAGTGAAGATGGTCTAGCTGTACCAGATCTAAAACTATATTATAAAGCAGTGGTCATCAAAAACATTTGGCACTGGCTAAGAAATAGAGTAGGCAATCAATAGAATAGGTTAGGATCACAGGACAAAATAATCAATAACCACAACAATCTAGTGTTTGACAAAACCAAAGACCCCAGCTTTTGGGATAAGAACTCGCTATTTGACAAAAACTGCTGGGAAAATTGGAAACTAGCATGGCAGAAACTAGTCACTGACCTACATCTAACACCATATACCAGAATGAGATCAAAATAGGTTCATAATTTAGACAAAAAGAGTCATATTACAAGCAAATTAGAAGAACATAAGATTTGTGGAGAAGGAAGGAATTTGTGACCAAAGAAAAACTGGAACTCCTAATTGAACACCAAATAGATGTGTTTTTTTTTTCAATTATATTAAGCTAAAAAGTTTTTATACAAATAAAACTAATGCAATAAAGATTAGAAAGAAAACAGTAAATTGGGAAAGCACATTTACATTTAAGGTTTCTGTTGAAGGCCTCATTTCTAAAACATATAGAGAATTAAACTACATTTATAAGAATAATGGCTTTTAAGCCATTCTCCAATTGATAAATGGTCAAAGGAAATGAACAGACAATTTTCAGATGAAGAAACTAGTCATATGAAAAGGTGCTCTAAATCACTATTGTTCAGAGAAATGAAAAATAAGACAACTCTGGGATACCACTACACACCTCTCAAATTAGCTAAGATGATAAGAAAAGATAATGACGAATGTTGGAGGGGATGTGGGAAAACTGGAACAGTAATATATTGTTGGTGGAATTGTGAACAGATCCAGCCATTCTGGAGAGCAATTTGAAACTATGCATACCCTATGATCGAATAGTTTTTCTTCTGTGCTTATATCCCAAATTGATCTTTAAGGAAGAAAAGGGACCCACAGGTACAAAAATGTTTGTAACAGCCTTTTACATAGTGGCAAGAAACTGGAAACTGAGTGGATGCCCATCAGTTGGAGAATGGTTGAATAAGTTAAGGCATATGAATATTAGGGAATATTATTGTTCTATAAGAAATGATCAGAAGGATGATTTCAGAAAGGCCTAGAGATTCTTACATGAACTGATGCTACGTGCAATGAGCAGAACCAGGTGATCATTGTACATGGCAACAACAATATTATACAATGATTACTTCTGATGGATGTGACTTTTTCCAACAATGAGATGGCTGAGGCCAGTTTCAATGACTTGTGATGAAGAGAACTATCTATACTCAGAGGACTGCAGGAACTGAGTGTGCATCATAACATAACATTCTAACTTTTTTTGTTGTTGTTCATTTGCAGTTTGTTTTCTTATTCATTTTCTTCCTTTGGTTTGATTTTTCTTGTGCTGCATGATAATTGTACAAATATGTTTATATACATTGGATTTAACACACATTTTTAAAAAGTATAACATTCATTGGATTACTTGCCATCTAGGAAAGAGGGTGAGGGAAAGGAAGGGAAGATTTGGAACACAAGGCCGTGCAAGGATCAATGTTGAATAATTATCTGTAAATATGTTTTGAAAATAAAATGCTTTAGTAATTTTTTTAAAATTGAAAAACTGCTTTTCTTTGCCCTCAATTCAACTTTGTATTTTTCAGGACTCTGGGCAAGGTCCTTTATCTAATCTTTTGTGGCAATTGTGCATTTCATGAATTTTTTTTTCCTCCTTCAACAATTAGTTATAATACAAGAGGCTATATATTTTCTTATTTGTAGCTTTTTTGTTTTCTTATTCAAATACTCATCCATTATCCTTCACTTCTAAAGATTGAAGGCTTCATATTATTACAACCAGCTATGTCTCCAACACAGTTTTTATTTTCTCAGTTCAAGAATTATGTAATAAAAATAACTTTCTTGTCACTCATCTTTGTTCTGGAAAACTTTTCATTTGAAGAGTATTTTTTTCTATCTTTAGTTTTGAGAACACCAAAAACACTGAGAAAAGATATTACTTGTTCCATTTCAAATATAAATATCTATATATCTACTTATATAGACATAATTATTATTCTCATTGTTATCCAACTTGTATTTTCAGCCTGTTGCAATATTTCATAGTACTCTAATTATAGAATATACAAAATATTATTTTATCCTTTATTTTCTAATAAATAACCCTATGCAAAAAAATAAACTTTAAAGATTTTCAATTAACAATTCTTTTTGCTTTTCTCTTCACCCTCTCCACTTTTCCATGTTCATACTAGAAACAGCTTTTAAGATTTGGAGGCACAAGATCTGGATTCTAATCTTGGCTCATTCTCAGAAAGTCAATTAATTTCTTTGGCCTTGTAAGTGAGAGAAATAGTTTAGATAAACAACCATGTCCCTTCTAGCTTCATATTTAGAATCCTATGATACATTCAAATGTTTTATATTATTGTTTGTAAAAACAAAACTGGCACTCACTATAAATGATGAGATCCAGAGAGAGTAATGAAATTTATCAAATAGTCCTGGGTTACTATGTGTACTTTGGCATTCAGATTAGTCAACTTTATTTATCCAGGAAAGAAGAAAGGAAAAATAAGCTTTCATTAGGTATCTGTGATGTGCTAGGCAGGGGTCCTCAAACTTTTTAAATAGGGCACCAGTTCACTATCCCTCAGACTATTGGAGGGTCAGACTATAGTAAAAACAAAAACTTTGTTTTGTGGCCCTTTAAATAAAGAAACTTCAAAGCCCTGGGTGAGGGGGATAAACGTCCTCAGCTGCTGCATTTGCAGCCTGCGGGCCATAGTTTGAGGACCCCTGCTAGGCACTGTGATAATCGTTTTATAAATATCTTATTTGGTCACTACAACCACCCTGAGACAATTAGTTCACCACTTATTTTATCTTTTTATTATTTTTTTTTCAAAACATATGCAAGTATAATTTCTGAACACTGACCCTTGAAAAATCCCATGCTCTAATTCTTCCCCCTCCCTCACATGGCATGCAATCCAATATATGTCGAACAAGGTAAAAATATATGTTAAATCCAAAATAGGCATATATATTTATACAATTATCCTGCTGCAAAAGAAAAAAATCAGATAAAAAATGAGAAAGAAGACAAAATTCAAGCAAACCTCAATAAAAAGAGTGAAATGCTATGTTGTAATTCACCCTCAGTTCCCACAATTCTCTCTCTAGATCCAGATGGCTTTCACCATTACAAGATCATTAGAACAGGCCTGGATCATCTCATTGCCCAAAAAAAAAAAAAAAAAAAAAAAAAAAAAGCCACATGCACAAGAATTGATCATCATATAATCTTGTTGACAAGTACAATGATTGGATTCTGCTCATTTCACTTAGCATCAGCTCATGGACTTTCTAGGCCTCTCTGAAATTATCTTGCTTATCATTTCTTATAAAACAATAATATTCCATAGAATTCATATACTATAACTTATTCAGCCATTCTTCAGCTGGTGGGCATCCAGTTTCTTGCCACTACAAAAAGGACCTGCCACATATATTTTTGCACCTTTTTTTTATTCTGTTCACTATACCTTACCTACTGTGGATTGAGTTCGAATTATTTTTTTTGGCAACTACAGCATTCCAAATGAGCTTACAGTTCACCAAGACCCTTAAATCTTTTCTCCCTCAGCTTCTATCTAGCTATCCCTTCAATATGTTTCATTTGAAAAAGTTATTATTTTGTGGATAATTTCAAATATATTTAATTAAAATGTTTTTGTACAAACAAAACCAATGCAACCAAGATTAGAAAGGAAACGGAAACACGAGGAAAACATTTTTAAATCAAAGGACTCTGATAAAGACCTATTTTAAAAATATTTAGAGAATTGACTCAAATTTAAAAGCTTACAAACCATTCTCCAATTGATAAATGGTCAAAGAGTATGAACAGACAATTTTCAAGTGAAGAAATTAAAACCATTTCTAATCATATGAAAAAATGTTCTAAATAATTATTGATTAAAGAAACACAAATTAAAACAACTTTGAGGTACACAGCATACCACTCTGGTTGGCTAAGATGACAGGAAATATAATGATAAATCTTTGGGACATATGGGAAAACTGGGACACTAATACACTGTTGGTAAAGTTGTGAACTGAGACAATCATTCTGGAGAGCAATTTGAAACTATGCCCAAAAGGTTATCAAATTTAGCATACCCTTTGATACAGCAGTGTCTCTATTGGATTTTTATCCCAAAGAGATCATGAAAAAAAGGAAAGGACCTACATGTGCAAAAAATTGTGTGTGGTGGCAAAGAATTCGAAAGTGAGTGGATGTCCATCAGTTGAGGAATGACTGAATAAGTTATGGTATATGAATAAAATGGAATATTTTTGTTCTTTAAGAAATAATGAGCTGACACCCAAAGAAAGAACACTGTGGAATTAATATAAACTGCTTGCATTTTTGTTTTTCTTCCCAGGTTATTTATACCTTCTGAATCCAATTCTCCCTGTGCAACAAAAGAACTGTTTGGTTCTGCACACATATATTGTATCTAGGATATACTGTAACCTATTTAACATGTGTAAGACTGCTTGCCATCTGGGGGAGGGGATGGAAGAAGGGAGGGGAAAAATTGGAACAGAAGTGAGCGCAAGGGATAATGTTGTAAAAAATTACCCTGGCATGGGTTCTGTCAATAAAAAGTTATTTAAAAAAGGGAAAAAAAAGAAATAATGAGCTGGATGATTTTAGATAGACTAGAGAAAATTACATAAACTGATGCTAAGTAAAATGAGTAGAACCAAGAGAATATTATACACAGTAACAACAAGATTATGTGATGGACTTGGCTCTTTTCAACATTCAGGTGATTTGGGCCAATTCCAATAAACTTGAGACTATGGAAATTAAATATAGAATACAACATAGTATTATTACCTTTTGTTTGATGTCTGCTTGATTTTTTTCTTATTTCTTTTTCTTTTTGATCTGATTTTTCTCATACAGCATGATAAATGTGAAAATATATTTTGAAGAACTGCACATGTTTAACCTATATTGGAATTTGTTATCTAAAAGGATGGTTAAGGGAGAAAAGAAGAAGAAAAAATTGTAACACAAGGTTTTGCAAGAGTGAATGTTAAAATTATCTTTGCATATATTTTAAAAATAAAAAACTATCATTAAAATTTTAAATTGAAAAATTAAAACAATTCAATAAAATTAAAAATATTATTTTGTTTCTGATGCTAGATATAGCATTTAATTCTATTGAATTTTATTCTATTAGTTATGTACTCAGTTTGAGGACTATGAAGAATTTTAAGGTATCCTTTATCATCAAGGAATTTAGTGATCCACTACAAATTATTTCAAAAAGCCATAATTAAGTAGTTTTCTTTTACATCTTTTTACCTGAAAGAAGTTATCATGTACTAACTTCAGAAATCTCTCTGTGATACTAGTAAAATGATAATGTCATTACTAAGAAATGTTGTTTAATGCAACATAAGGTACTAAAGCATTTTTGTAAATACCTTATACATATGAAACCACTTAAGGACTATGGGGTGGTACAATTGATAGAACATTGATGTGAAATCAGAAAGTAGAATTCAAATCTTTCCTCCAACACTTAATATGCACTAGGCATTTTGCCAAGTTATCAGGAATTCTAAAAGACAATCTCTGCCCATACAAACCTAACAATGCAGTGAGTGAGTCAACAAGCTAATAAATATATTCAGACAAACTATAAAAAAGAAAAACTAAATATTTTAATACGTTATTTTTCCCAATTATGTGAAAATTAGAAAATAATAAAGGAAAGAATGGACTAGAGTTAAAAGGTTTTAGGAAAGACTTCTTGTAGAAGATAAGATTGTTGGTAAGACTTGAAGAAATCCATGAAAGTCAGGAGGGAGAGATGAAAAGAGAGAACATTGTATTAGGGACAGCTAAATAAAATGTTAGATAAAATTGATGTTCTATTTTATTCAAGAGATAATAAGGATACCATGTGTGGAGTAGCAGCTCAGAATTGCTTAATTTGCATTTCTCTGATCATATGACTAGAAATGGTTTAAATTTTTGTATCTGAAGGATTTTTTTTTCCCTTTAAGGACAAAATCTTATTTAATTCATACCTCTCAAATTGGCTAAGATGACAAGAAAAGATAATGATGAATGTTGGTGGGGATGTGGGAAAACTTGAACACTGATACATTGTTGGTGGAGTTGTGAATTGATTTAACTATTGTGGACAGCAATTTGGAACTATGCCCAAAAGTATATCAAACTGTGCATACCCTTTCATTCAGCAGTGTTTATCCTGTGTTTGTATTCCAAAGAGATCATAAAGAAGGGGAAAGGACCCACATGTGCAAAAATGTTTGTAAGCAGCCCTTTTTGTAGTGGCAAAGAACTGAAAACTGAGTGGAAGCCCATCAGTTAGGGAATGGGCAAATAAATTATGGTATAGGAATGTTATGGAATATTATTTTTCTATTAAAAATGATTAGCAGGATGATTTCAGTGAGGCCTGGAGAGACTTACATGATCTAGAATCTAAGTGAAGTTAGCAGAACCAGGAGATCTTTGTACATGGTAACAATAATATTATATAATGATTAATTCTGATGATCTTGGTTATTTTCAATAATGAGATAATTCAGGCCAGTTCCAATGATCTTTTGATGAAGAGAGCCATCTGCACCCAGAGAGAGAACTGTGGGAACTGAGTGTGGATCATTGCATAGTATTTTCATTCTTTTTGTTGTTTGCTTACATTTTTTTCTTTCTCATTTTTTTTTTCTTTTTAATCTGATTTTTCTTGTGCAGCACAAAAATTATGGAAATATGTATAGAAGAATTGCACATGTTTAACATATATTGAATTATTTGCCATTTAGGGAAAAGGATAGGAGGAAGGGAGGGAAAAGTTTGGAACACAAGGTTTTGCAAGGATAAATGTTAAAAATTATCAGTGCATATGTTTTGAAAATAAAAAGCATTAAATAAACAAACAAACAAACAAATAATTGTACTGTGAGATCATCCAAAAAGAAAAAGAAAAAACAAACAAACACATGGACACAAATAAGGAAGATTTTTTAAAGTATATTTCAGGAACAGGTTATATGCACAAGACATACTAGGCAATGACTATATTTATCTATTGTTTGATATATCCAAAGACTCTTGATTATGGAATAAGAACTCAATATTTGACAAAAATTGTTGGGAAAATAATGTGTCAGAAACTTGGCATAGATCTACATCTCATATTCCATATGAAAATAAGATCCAAATGGGTACATGATTTAGGGGTAAAGGATGATAACATAAACAAATTAGGAGATTAAGGGATGCTTTATCTATCAGATCTTTGGAGAAGACAGGAATTTATGACCAAAGGAGAACTAGAGAACATTATTAAATGCAAAGTGGATAATTTTGATTATATTAAATTAAAAAGGTTTTATACAAAAGCAATGCAACAAAGATTAGAAGGGAAGCAGATAATTGGGGGAATTTATATAAATAAGATAAAGATAATAAAAAGGAGAAATTTTTTCACATGTACAGAAATATTTATAGTAGCCCTTTTGTTGTGGCAAGGAACTGGATACTGGGAGATTGTCCATCAGTTGGAGAACAGTTGAATAAGTTATGTTATGAATTTTATGGAATATTATTGTTCTACCATGGGAGATTTGAAGGGTCTTGAAATATAGGCACTTGAAATGTAGTACTGAGATTGTGGAGCTCTCTATTCAAGTTAAAAAAAAAAAAAAGACAGCCTCAAATCCACATACTTCAATAATTTCCAAGATCAAGTCCTTATGTGAACTAGCTCTTCTATATTTGTATACACTGGTTATATTTCGTGATCCCTACTTGAAAAAAATGGATAAACATGAAAAATGGATAGTTATGGACTAAGTTTCAGGTACTCCATAGATAATATTAGGATGAAAAAGGTTAAAAGTTCGAATTTCTTCAGAACTCTGGAAATGGAGAATGGATGAGGCAAAGTGGAAACATAGATTTAAGGAAGTGATTTTAAGACAGATTTTTTTTTCTTTTTTTTTTTTTTTTTAATAACTTTTTATTGACAGAAGCCATGCCAGGGTAATTTTTTACAACATTATCCCTTGGACTCACTTCTGTTCCGATTTTTCCCCTCCCTCTCTCCACCCCCTCCCCGAGATGGCAAGCAGTCCTTTATATGTTAAATAGGTTACAGTATATCCTAGATACAATATATGTATGCAGAACTGAACAGTTCTCCTGTTGCACAGGGAGAATTGGATTCAGAAGGTATAAATAATCTGAGAAGAAAAATAGAAATGCAAGCAGTTTGTATTCATTTCCCAGTGTTCTTTCTTTGAGTGTAGCTGCTTCTGTCCATCCTTGATCAATTGAAACTGAATTAGCTCTCTTTATCGAAGAGATCCACTTCCATCAGAATACATCCTCAAACAGTATCATTGTTGAGGTATATAATGATCTCCTGGTTCTGCTCATTTCACTTAGCATCAGTTCATGTAAGTCTCTCCAAGCCTCTCTGTATTCATCCTGCTGGTCATTTCTTACAGAATAATAATATTCCATAACATTCATATACCACAATTTACCCAACCATTCTCCAATTGATGGGCATCCATTCATTTTCCAGCTTTTAGCCACTACAAACAGGGCTGCCACAAACATTCTGGCACATATAGGTCCCTTTCCCTTCTTTAGTATCTCTTTGGGGTATAAGCCCAGTAGAAACATTGCTGGATCAAAGGGTATGCACAGTTTGATAACTTTTTGAGCATAGTTCCAAATTGCTCTCCAGAATGGCTGAATGTTTTCACAATTCCACCAACAATGTATCAGTGTCCCTGTTTTCCCAATTCACTCCAATATTCCACATTATTAAGATAGATTTTTAAGGATTTAAATTGTAGAGGGCCGCAAATAGTGGGGGAACTCTGGGTAAAGTATAAGACTCTTCAGCCCAGAGGGAACCTGCTGATAATGTCTGGTTTGGCTCCCCATCTCCCTTTAAAGTCAAGGAGGGAGTGATCATCTCTCTTTGGTGCCTCTCACCCTTTCTCAGAAGTCAAGGATGGTGTGAGCACCTGTGTTCTACTTGAAGCAAGGAATACTTACAGTAAGAAAGCAGACTATGCAACTGCCTCTCAGTAGAGAGGTCAGAGAACAGCAACTGACTCTCAGTCTCCTCTTTCCACAAGGAATATCTGAGAAGGCTGCTTTGCAATTCCTTCAAGTTTATGATTTACAGCTGTGGAGGCTCTCAGAGAGTTGATCTGCCCTTTCACTTAGGTATGGTCCTTAACATTAAGTAGCCAATATATGTTGTCAGATTAATTTAGCATGATTACTGATCACGTACTTATCAGTTCATATGCATAACAAAATATGCTTAAAAATCAAAAATAACCTTACATTTTCCTATGTTAACTGTATCCTAATACAGATTACAGATACAGATGGATTTTATACATAGAGATGGATTGTTATAGCAGGAGTTTATAATTGAAACATAGGTTTGAAGGCTAACAGAAATCAAGGAAGGCTTCATGAAGGAAATGATTTGGGGGCTTTTCTTTTTGGGAAAGAAAGGATTCCAACAAGAGGACAGGAATTGATGGATAGAATGAAGAAGCTTCATCTCTTTAGTATTATTTCTTCTTTCCTACAATCTTTTTGTTCTCTCTTTGATTCATTAGATTGTTAGCGGGGCAAGACCTATTTTAATCTCTCTTTTTATCCCCAGCAGTAAGCATAGTTCTTGTCACCTAGTAGGGGTTTAGGACAAGTAAGTGATATAGGATAAAATGCTGGGATTGGAGTCGGACCTGAGTTCATATCTGGCCTCATACAGGTATTAACTGTTAATTATGGGCAAGTCACTTAATCTTGTTTGTCTCAACTTCCTAATGTGTAAAATGTGCTTGAAAAGAAAATGGCAAACCACTCAGTATTTTGCCAGGAAAACCCCAAATGGGGTCATAAAGGGTTGAACATGACTGAAACGATTGAAAAGTAGTCACTTAACATATGTTTGTTTGCTAACTGATTCCCTGAATCACAGGAAGCCTACTGTTCCCTTCTTGATTTGGCCAATCAGGATCACAATATTCAATTCATTCTACACCCCCCATCTTTTCATTACATTTTTAAATATAATAGTGGCAATTTGGGCAAATTCACTATTTGATAAAGATTCAATTGTTTCAGTGTTTCAGTAAACCCTACCATCTTTTATAGTAGGTAGGGTTTTAGTTTTTCTTACCGCCTGGACTACACAGAAAATATTTCAAAACAACTATAAATGTTATTTCTTTATTCTTTTCGAATGCAGAAAGCAGAAGACTTCCATGCTCATACACTTGTTTATTTATTTTACTCACTAAGTCCCATGCTACCAGCTATGAACTGCATTCAAAACCCCAAGGCTCAATTGTGCTGTGCAATTTAGAAACCCAAGATATTAAAAATGTTTCTAAAGTCAACCAAACAATTTTTCTTCTCTCCAAAGAAATGTGTTTCCCATGACGTTCCACTGACAAATCAGTAACATGAAGGCAAGCTGTCACTAGAATAAGCTTCCAGAGTGTAGTTCTAATTTGCTTGAGCAGACAAGGAAAAAATCCATAGTAGAAACTCCCTGCTGAGATAGTTCTTATTTCTTATATCTGGCCATATGTATGGCTTTATTTGCATCCATCTCAAAAAAGTATGCCAGATTTTAATAATACTACCAAAGCATTTATTTATAATTTGCACCAAAGCGTGTAGTGTCTCGAGATCCAGACTCAAAGTCAGAAAGATCTTGATTCAAGACCAACTTCTAACACATATATTGGCTATATGATCCCAAAATAATGACCCAACTTCTCAACAATTCTGTAAGCCTAAACATAATAGAGAAAGTGATAACCTATAGTGGTAGAGGAATTTTCTCATTCCAAAGTTGTCTATATCAATTAAATCACAGGACTACCACTAACCAAAGTCAAAGGGAATCTAAGAAACACAACTTAAAAATCAATTTTTTTTTGCCCAATGTATAAAAAAGTTTGAGCTAGAAAAATTCAGTAAATATAACCCTCATTTTTTTTTTCCCATTTTAGGCTCTTTATCTTCCAAACACCCATATAATATTGGTGAATGAAGGGGAGAATAAATTTTTAATTATATAATTGAACATAAAAAAGTTTTCAAGGGAGTACCTAATTTTTTGTCTCCTATTTAAAAGAAATATGTGAGAAGAGAGTGGGTAAGGAATGAAGAAGGAACACAAGTATTCAAAGCAGCATGTAGGCAGTTTGTTACTCACAAACATGTATGTGTGCAACCAGATGTCCGTCTCACAGAAAAGGATGGGAAGTAGCAAGAAGGATCCACTGTGGAATGAATATCCTGATCAAAGTATAGTTTGCTGATTGTTGTTGTTGTTGGGAGAATTGATAGTGTTTTCAATTATGGGGTGGCCCAAACTGAAACTTCCCTTTTCAAAGGTGCATTGTAATTAGGAACATTTGCTAACTTTATATACTTGGATTAGATGAAATATGCTCAATCAGAACAACTTTATATTCATTGCCTAAAAGAAGCTGATCAAATCAGTTATCAGAAATAATGGAATGTCCCAGTACATCAGCATGTACATCAGTTGTCAAACATGGACTCACTTCTGTCAGCAAGGACCTAACAGTAGGCCAGTTTTCACAAAATTCCATAAAGAAAACTTCACACAATGTAGCAAAAGAGAAAATCACAAACCATCCCTGTCTTTATTATGTGATAGGGTGGGAAGAATATGGTTCTAGAATAAAGAATATTATTTTTGACCCTTAGCACCTTCTTTTTTTGTATGTCATAGCATCTCAAACCGGACATATAAGGGATTTTGGAGACTTTCTAAGCCAATCCCTTTATTTTAAAGATGATGTAACTGAGACATTAACTGAGTAAGTAATATGGGCAAAGGCTCAAAGATTTCAAAAAAAAAAAGTATTAAAAGCAGAATTTGAATTCAAGTCTTCTAACTCCAGAGGTAGCATTCTTTTCATGGTATCACCTATGAAATGGAGATATTAATACCACCTGCCTCACAAGTTTGTTGTGAACATCAAATGAAATAATATTTTAAAAATACCTAACATGGTGCCTGACAAACAGCAAACACTTGATTAATGCCCCTTTGTTTCTTTTGTTTCTTTCTTGCCTTAGTGGGCTATAAAGAATATAATTCTGTAATCCTCATAAATGTAATTTATATATTCAAGTTTATTTGAGATCTCTTTCTCCCTTTGTTTTTCTGCTTTGACCACAGGATCAATCATTTTAAGAGACTGTCAAATGAAATGTAAGAATTAAAACTGGGAGAATACAATCAGTTATTTTCAAGGGGAAAACCTATAAACCTGAAGAAACTGTATTAATTCAGTCTTAAACATAAACATACAACATATTCTTTTCTTCTTGAGCTTCCCTGGTATCTGCTTATTGGAATTCTAATCTTCCTTTAACAACAAAGTCAAATCTAATTCTTTCCTTACGATTTCTTGGATTCTTCCAGCTGAAAATGATCATATGATTCATATAAAGCTGTAGATTATTTTAGAAATCATCCAATCTAATCTCTTCATTTTACAAATGAGAAAACCGAGATAAAATAGATCATGTGATTTGCCCATAGTCACACAGCTACTAAGTATCTGAGGCAGGAGTAGAACCCAGGTTTTTCTATATCCAAATCCAGAATTAATTACAGATTACTAAACTAGAACCTTAATGCATGTAAACATAACATGTTTTTATATCTGTCTTCAGGATTTATAATTTTCTTATAGTTATATATTTTCCAATCTTATTTCCTGTGCTAGTATTTAAGTACTGTAAGAAGAATGACTGATTCACATTTATAATTCCTTTAGGATCTAGCATTGTGATTTATACATGGGTGAAGCTCAATAAATATTTATTCAATTTACAGCATAAGGAAGTTATTGGATTTCTAATTAGAAAACATAAATTCTAGCAATGCTCCTTATTATTAGTGTGACCTTTGACATAAGTTTTCTTATCTGTAAAATGAGAAGTGAATAAAAACAAATGTTCCACATTTCAATAAAATAAATGGGATACAGGTTGAGAACTTTGAGTTGCTTAAGTGAAACTGTTGAGTTTTCTATAACCTTAGCCTATTATGTATGCTGAATCATAGAAAAAATAGGTTTTTCCAATGACACCAGATAAATAACAAACTGATTCTGAGTATTGGGACATCAAGTTTCAACATACTCAAAACCAAACAAGCTCCCCTGTCTATTCCATCCCCCTAAAAAAAAATTCCAAATTTTTTCACTTTCTTCTTTAAAAGATTTGAACTCAAGCTCCCTGTTTCCATATATCACATGCAATTTCCACTGCACTATTAAATTTAGAACTCATCTAAATCACAACTTTTTCAGATACAATACAAAACTGAAGATCTACAGACTCCTTGTGCTGACCACGTTGTTGTATACTTGTGAAACCCAGGCAGTATACCAGCACCATGCCAGGAAACTGAATTGCTTCCATTTGAATTGTCTTAGAAAGATTCTGAATATCACCTGGCAGGAAAGATACCAGACATTGAGGTCTTTTTCAGACTAAATGGCCAAATACTGAAATTCCTCTGCAAAGAATGCAACTCCATTGGGCTGGGCACATTTTTTGAGTGCCAAATGTCTGATTCTCAAAAATATTATTTAATGCAGAGCTCACACAGGGCAAGTACACACAAAAGTGATCAGAAAAAGCAATACAAGGACATGCTCAAGGTCTCTCTTAAGAACTTTAGAATTGATTGTATAACATGGAAGACACTGGAATAGGATGTTCTATCATGGCAGGCCCTCATCATGCTGTGGTCTATGATCAAAGCAGAATTGAATTAGTGCAGAAGAAATACAACATACACAAGTTAAAGAATCCACCTAAAATGTTCATAGAGACTGCCAGACCTGTAACTGGATATTCTGCACTCATGTTGGTCTGACTAGCCATAGCTGAACATACTAACTTGATTCTTACATAATGATGTCATTTTGGTCCTCTTCAAGAATGAAGGACAACTATCTGGCACTATGTTCCCTATTTTATCAACATGAGAGCTGAGGCTCAGAGTTGATATGACTTTCTCAAAACCATATCCAGCTAATGCAAGTATTATGAATTCAAATCCAATTGCCATATTTGACATTTCTACTACTTTACTGTGTTGGCACTAATAGGTAAGAATCACTTGATTAGGATTGAAACTTAGTATAAAAAAATAGTCAAAGGATAAGAAAATGTATCAAGTGGAAAATGTCTCTGACTCAACCTCTGTGTGTCTCTCTGTCTCTCTCTGTCTCTCTCTCTCTCTCTCTCTCTCTCTCTGTATCTCTCTCTGTCTCTCTCTCTCTCTTCTTTCAATCTCTTTTTCTCTGTGTCTCTCTATTTCCCTTTCTCTGTCTCTCCCTAACTCTGACTCTGTCTCTCTCCATCTTTTTTTAAGCTATGTTTCTATTCAGCATTAAAACACTTATTCTACATCTATCTCTCATCTGTTATCCAGGCAAGTTTTCTGGTGTCTGGATTGCTACATAAAAATAAACCCCACAGGGTAGTGGTGGTGCAACACCTACATATTTGAATTTTAAAAGCTAAAAAAAAAAAAAACCTTTTTCTTCCTTTGTCTGCTTTTTAGATTTCTCTTCCCCTTCCCTTGTCAATAAGTCACAGTTTTGCATTCAGAACACCTACTTCTCATCCACCAGTCTGCCTGATGCTACTTACCAACATAACTTTTCCTCCTACAGTTTTCTCTTTATCTCTTTATCACTACTGAAAATCTGCAATGTGTGATCAAAACAAATCAAATAAAATTAATTATTTCTCATCTAATTCTGAGAAATCCCTTTGGCATTAATGTTGCATCCTTTCTAATGATATGATGAAATGTATGATGCTTTAAAGGCCTGGGGGTGAGGGTTTTAATTCTTTTCATCACTGACCTGACTTTTGAAGGTGACTATTCTTAATTACCTATTTTATTTCATATTTTCATCTAATTATTTAGATTTATATTTAGTCTAGACTCAAACATGCATAATTGCTTCCATTTGAACTTCCCAAAAGAAATAACTTTCTTGACTCCAATAAAATTCAGAGCTAAATTGAGTGCCATTTTTTATTCACAAGAATTTTTATGAATGTAATACATCAATGAATACAATAATCCATTAAACCATATACAATAGCTATTTAGCAATATGGTTCAAATGACTTTTTTATCTGTTAAGGTTTTGGAAATTATAATCCAAATAAACAAATACCGAATGTAGAACACTGTTCTGCTACTTCCCCTGGATCTGTGATCTTAATTTTTTTTGCAGTGGAATATGTGTTCCATACTCAAGTTTGCAGATAATAGTATATAGGTACAAAGAAATGGATGTCACATGAAGAGTCAAAAAAAAAAAAAAACCAACACAGTAATTATTTGTTGTGTCTATCAAATACCTAGCACATGAGTAGATATTAGCATTATTCATGAGGCAGCTAGGTGACACAATAAAGACCTGAGTTCAAATTTGAGTTCAGATGATTATTTGCTGGTGACCAACCTTGGGAAAATTTATTTGATTCTATATGCTTCAGTTTTCTCAAGTATAAGATGAGAATCAAGATAGAATTTATTTCCTAGGATTGTTGTGAGAATCAAAGGAGATAATTTTTGTAAAGTGCCTAGTGCAGTGCTGAATATCTATCAAGAACTAGATAAATGGTAGTTATTGGCACTGTTATCATTATTACTACTATCACAGAGGAAGATAGATAAATAAATCAGACATGTCATCTATCATTCTGTGTCAGAATATCATAAATAAAATACCTATGAGTTTATATAATACAAACTATGGCAAGATAAGTGATGATGAGAGGTATAAAATACCATATGTGATCAGAAAAATATATTTCGGACTGAAATTTGAATGGCTTCATGGAAGAGAAGACATAGTATTTAAGCTGAATTTTGAAATACCAGTAGGATTTCAATAGATAAAGTTAAGGGGAAAAGCCATTCTGAGCAAAGGTAACTACAGCATTGTAGAAGCATGAAAATATCTGAGTTGTGTTGATGTCACTAGAATACATAATGAGAAATGATGAGACAACATCGGAAAAGGAAGTTGGCATATTTTAGAGAGCCTTGAATGCTGAAATAAGCTTCAAGGTTTTCGATACAGGTTTCATGCATTTGTGTAACTATTTTAATTTTAATCTTTTTAGCTTATTATAGTTTTTATTAATTGGCTCTCATTCTCCAGTTATGTTCTTTTCTATTCTGAATTAGAAACTTGTTTGTAGGAAAAGATTTCTGATTCTAATACTATAACCAAAGTTTGGGGTATTCTATCAAGGAGCTCCTCATTCTTTTATTTTGCTTTTATTATGATAACTTTAAAAATCTTATGAAAGTGAACCTTAAATTAAGTTAAATCTAACCTAAGTTAGATATCTGGAATGTTTATTTTTTTTAAGTTTAAGATTACCCAAAAAAGGACAAAAAATAAAAATAAAAATGTGTTATTATTTAAAGTTAAACTCTTTGAAGATAATAAGCATGTCTTCTTCTCAACCCAAATGCCAACCAAATCTTGTCAAGTTTTAAATAATACTAGATCCCTTGACAGAATAAGAAAATAATTATTTCCTGTATTCAAAAAGCAAATGACCTGGTCCACTAAATGGTAAAACAAGAAAATTAGTAACTACAAATGTTTAACTTAGTTAATGTCTGGTTATAAAGCCCTCTGATGACAGACCAAATGATATTTAGACAAAGTAGTTAATTTATAATTTTCATTATCTGCAATATTTAGTTATTAAATATCTACTGCATGCTAGCAACTGATACTATGACAATTATTATTAAAATAATAAATATAAAATTAAAAAATAAAATTAAAGGATCAAAAAATATTGATGAGTTCTTATATTGAGTCATAAGGTATAACAAAGGGAAGAAATAAGAGTGATTTCAAGATTTAAGCTTCAGTGATTGGGAAAACAGTGGAAACATTGGAATAGGGGGAAAAAGACAAATTTGGATCAATTGGTTTTATTATATCATATTCTAATTATATGATTATAGTATATTCTAAACTCATTAAATAAGACCAAGAGATATGATAGAAATAATTATCCAGAAGGTGTCTATATAATTTTTTGTTGCTAGAGAATTGGAAAAAACTCATAATTATCTAAATGAGCTTAAAGGAATGAGACAGTTTAAATGTTTTTGATAACATCTCATTCCATAGTAAGTGAACAGTCATAACTTTAGTTTCCTTTTTGAAAGAATTACAAAACAAATAGATTGAGGAAGACGATATTTTAAAATAAAGGGTACTTAGACTTAATAAAAGTATTTGATAAAAATTCTCAATTATTTTTGTACAAGATAAAGAGATATGAGCTAACTCATCATATAATTAGATAGGTTAAAGTCATGACATTGTTAATATAAAATAAAGCATGGAAAATGAAAGCTATAAAGTTATAAAATGAAGTGGAAAGATGCTTTACAACTTCTCTTTAGAGAAGCAAATAAAGCAGAGATTATCCCTTACTATGAATGTGAAGGCAATAAGAAATACTTGCTTGGCAATTTGGTCACTTTATATTGTAGTACTAATTTTAATAGTATATGTATATGTATATATATATATATATATATATATATATATTATATATATATATATATATATATATATTTATAATAATAATAGTATTTTCAAAAAAGAATACCATAAAAATCATCACATATATGAAATATATATGTATACATGCATATATAGTAATAAGTATAGGCATGTATGTGTGGTTAGTTGTAATGCAAAAATCAAATTAAAAAATCACAAAAAAGTTGGGAAAATATAAAAAATATTAGTGTAGAAACAAGCTATTAAAGGTAAGATTTGGGGAAATGCTATATTTCAGGAATAATAAGAAATAATAGAGGCTAGGGACATAGAGAATACAAAGAAGCTTTTTATCTCTATGCTATGGAAATTATATTCAAGTAAGAATTAGATGGAACACTAAATAATATTGCAAAACACCAAAGTGTATTTTAATATTAAAATACTTATTACTGTCAAAGAAACATCATGAATTTTATTTAAGATCATATTTGTTAGGGCAACATTTTTATTATTTCATGTAGCTTTCTACAAACTGATTTTCTGCAGTCATTCAATCCCAACATCTCTAAAACCCAGAAAAGATCAAATTTTATACATGTTTAAAATCAATTTAGTTTACTATTTCTGATTCTTCTTCTACATTTAGACTGCTGCAAATAGGGAAAGAATTTTCATTCTAAGTATATTAACTCATGTATCCTTTTTAGGGCTAATGATATGGAATAACCTCTGATATAAGACCTTCACCACTGAAATATTGAAGGGAACAGCTTTAGCCTTTGTTAGGATATTTGGAACAGTTTTGTTTCCTGTTCAGAAACCCCTTCTTTTCTTCACTATTATAGCACCCATAATAAAGTGTGACTCGAGTTTTAATCCTTTCATATGTATTTCCATATTGTGCAAAGTCTAGATATTCAAGCAGATATTTCTGGAATGACTTTGCTGTATAGGAAGTCCCACATCCTAGAAAAATCTCCCTGAATATAGTCCAACTATTGAATTTTAGTCAGAGCAAAGAATAAAATTAAAACTAAGCTAGAAGAAAGAAAAATATGGCATTATATAAAAATAATTCTAATGTGACCATTTAAACACATTTACACACACACACAAACACACACACACACACACACACATATGTCTCGAATTGAAAAGCTTTTTTTTTTCTTAATCTTTAGATGAATAATGAAATGACAGGGCAAAGGGATTTGATAGTAACTTTTCCCCTTCTTGTTTTTATTAACTTTGATTGCAGAGCAGCTTTTAAAGAAAAAAAGGAGGCCTGGTGAAAAAGTTTCAACTTCATCTTTTGGTTTTTGATAATTGAATAACTAATATATAGCTAGATAGATAGATAGATAGATAGATAGATGTGTTGATGACTAGAAGATAATGGTTGTAATGAGGAATCATTTTTTTCACATTTAGTTTCTCTTACAGATAATTAGCCTTCTATAACTTTACCATTTTCTTACCTTTTCTAACATGCTAACAAACCTTTCTGAAACTACAAATCAAGACAGTTGTCATCTTAAAAACAGAAAAAGTACCTCTGACATCTTGGACATGGGGAACTTCCAGATAAGAAAATTTATTCTACCAGTATAAACCCATACCTTATAATATTAGAGTTACCTAGAGTAAGAGTAACAAATTGAATTGAAAATGGGGACCACTAAGCCATACATAATTATCCCTGCAGATCAATATAAAGTTGGAAAACTGCAACTATTATATATAATATAACATACACACACACACACACACACACACACACACACACACACACACACATATATATATGTCTATATATGTATATATTTGACACATTGAAATACTATTAGAATAGCATTTTAATTTAATTTAATAATTTTAAAGGTATCAATCATGCTTTGGAGCATTGGGGCCAATTAATACCTATGAGCTAGAGTACTGAGAATTTAACTAATTTGGCTAAATTTAGTATTTTTCTGAAGTGACACTTAACTCAAACTTTCTGGCTCTGTCAGCTTTGCTTTCATTACACCATGATGCTTCCTTTAATGCATCCTAAAGAAACTTAATGAGCCAGAGCCAAGATGGCAGAGAGGAGACATGTCTTTATCTGAGCTCTCCCTGATGTGCCTCAGATCAACACTTATTCAAGCCTCTGAACAGGTTGTTCGAGTGACAAAACCCACAAATATTTTGAGTTTAACAAATTTCCAGCAGAAGATATTTTTTGGAAGAACTTCATAAATGATCTGTTTCAATCAGGCAAAGAGGAAGGGGCTGAGTGCAGGCACAGTACAGAGACCCAGGATAATGCAGGCCTAAGCACTGGGAAATATAATGAGAGGAATCTACAGCAGTATTAGCTACACTGTCCTGGTTACAAGCCAGAAGATCAGTAGATCAGCTTTAAGATATCCAACACAAATACAAAAGGGAAATAGTGATCCCCTGAACCCCAGAGTTACATGGGACCTGGCTATACCCATCCAACACCAGATGTTAGTAAGCACCAACCGAGAGCAGCAACTGTCTCCTGTAGAGGAAGTTTGGATAATCTACCTTTTGCCCTAAAAGCAGATTTCAAACTTTTTTAAAAAATTAGCAAATTAGCAAAAAGAACTCTGACCATAGTTATTTTTATTTTATTTTATTTTATTCTTTTGCTGAGGCAATTGAGGTTATGTGACTTACCCAGGGTTACACAGCTAGGAAGTGTTAAGTATCTGAGGTCAGATTTGAACTCAGGTCCTCCTGATTTCAGGGCTGATGCTCTATCCACTGTGCCACCTAGCTGTCCCCATAGATAGTATTTAATGGAGAAAGAAGAACAAATTTCAAACCTGAGGACACTAAAAGCAGATCATCACAGGAAGAAACTCCAAAGGGTGAAATGAATTGGTCCCCATCTCACAAGGATCTCTAAGAAGAATTCAAAAAGGATCTTAAAAGATAATTAGGAGAAAAATGGGGAAATGAGATGAGAATTTTGCAATAGCATTTGAAAAAGGAAACAGAAATTATCTGATTTAGTGAAATGGAAAAATGCATTACAAAATATACTCGATGAAATGGAAAAAAAAACAAAACAAATAGATTTGACAAAATGGAAAAGGAAAGCAACTCCTTGAAAAATAGAATTTGTGAAATGGGGGAAAAAATCATTGAACCATTCAATTGGCTAATTGAAAAGGGAGTAAAAAAGATAACTCAAGAAAATAATTCAATAATTCACTAAAAATTAGAATGGAATAAATGGAACTTAATGACTCGATAAGATATCAAAATAAGTCAAAGAAAACTAAAACAATGAAAAAAATAGATGAAAATGTAAAATTCCTCACCTGGAAAACAGCTCATCTGGAAAATAGATGTAGAAGAGACAGTATAAGGATTATTGGACTTCCTGAAAACAATGATGAAAACAAGAGCCTAGGCATCATCTTTCAGGAAATTATCAGTGAAAACTACTCTGATATCCTAGAACCATAATGTAAAATAGCCATTGAAAGAATTCACTTATGACCTCCAGAGACACCAAAATGAAAACTCCAAGGAATATCGTAAATAAATTTCAGAACTATCAAATCAAGGAAAAAATATTGTAAGCATCCAGAAAGAAGCAATTTAAATAGTGAGGAGCCAAATCAGGATTACCCAGGACCTAACAGCTTCCACCTTAAAGGATCAAAAGGCTTGGAATCTGATATTCCAAAAAGCAAAGGAACTTGAATTGAAGCCAAGAATCAACTCCCCAGCAAAATTGAGCAAGATCTTTAAGGGAAGAATATGGCCATTTAATGATACAGATGAATTTCATTTATTTCTTATGAAAAGACCAAATACAGAACTCAAAAGAAGCATAAAAAGCTAAAAAGGAAAGAATTCTTGAGAACTATATCTGTTATTTGTAGACTTGCAGAGTGCAGATATAAGTTGATTTTATTGTGATAATATAAAAAAGAAACTAGAATTGAAAGGGGGATTGTATTGAAAAAAAGAGGAAAATGGAGTAAAATGAGAAAAATTACATTTCATGAAGAGGCAAAGAAGAATTTATTATAATTGAAGTAAAGAAGGGAGGGGCTATGAACATTGTATGAATCTTATTCTAATCAGATCTGGCTCAAAGTCAGATTATTAGACATGTTTGTCTTCATAGAGAAACTTGTCTCATCCTACATCAAAGTGGGAGAGGAAAGGGGGAAAGGAAATGGGAGGTTAATAGAAAGTAAAACAAGTAGTAGGGGAAAGGTATAAGAAAGGCAAAGGGGCTGTAAAAGGGGAGGGCTGTTTGAGGGAGGTGGTGATCAGAAGCAAAATACTGATAAAGAGAGAAAGGGGAAAATAAAAGAGAAAAACATAACTTGGGGTAAACAAGATGGCAGGAAATACAAAATTAGTCATTTTTACCTGTGAATGTGAATGGGCTGAACTCTCCCATAAAACAGAAGCAGAAAGCAGACTGGATTAAAAGCCAAAAGCTTACAAAATGCCGTTTACAAGAAACATCTTTAAAGCACAGTGATACATATGTAGCAAAGGTAAAAGGCTGGAGCAGAGTCTATTATACTTTAGTTAAATTTTTTAAAAAAGTGGTAATGATCCTGATCATTATCCATGGCCTACTACTGATGGCATACTCATGAGCATTTGATATTTTTTTCAATTGATTAGACCTGACCTTATTTGTTTTGTAATTGTGTTCATATAGTTTTTGACTTTGCCTTGGCATGTAGAATCCCAAATATTTTATATTATCTACAGTTATTTTAAATGGAATTTCTCTTTGCATCTTTTGTTATTAGACTTTGTTGGTAATATGTAAAAATACTCATGATTTTTGTGGATTTATTTTATATCCTGCAACTTTACTAAAGTTGTGAATTGTTTCTAATAGTTTTCTAGTTGATTCTTTAGGATTCTCTATGTATACCATCTTATTTTCTGCAAAGAGTGATAATTTGGTTTCCTCATTAACTACTCTAATTCCTTTAATATCTTTTTCTTTGTCTATTGTCAAAGCCAACATTTCTAATACAATGCTGAATAGTAATGGTGATAGTGGGCAATGTTGTTTTGCCTTTGATCTTATTGGGAATGGTCCCCATTACATCTGATGCTTTCTGATGGCTTTAAATAGATGTGATTGATCATTTTAAGGGAAAGTCATTTATTTATATATTCTTTTTCCATAATGGTTTTCAGGAAATCCAATAATTCTTAGATTGTCTCTCCTAAATCTATTTTCCAGGTCAGATGTTTTTTCAATGAGGTATTTCATATTTTCTTCTTTTTTTTTCATTTTGGGATTTTGCTTGACTGATTCTTGATGTCTCATCAAGTCATCCAATTCCATTTGTTCAATTCTAATTTTTAGTAATTATTTTCTTTAGTTATCTTTTGTAGCTCCTTTTTTTAAATTTTTATTTAATAATTTTTTTTACAACATTATCCTTTGCACTTGTTTCTGTTCCAATTTTTTTCCCCTCTCTCCCTCTACCCCCTCCCCTAGATGGCAAGCAGTCCTTTATATGTTGGATATGTTGCAGTATATCCTAGATACAATATATGTTTGCAGAACCGAACAGTTCTCTTGTTGCATAGGGAGAATTGGATTCAGAAGGTATAAATAACCCGGGAAGAAAAACTAAAATGCAGATAGTTCACATTTGTTTCCCAGTGTTCTTTCTTTGGGTGTAGCTGCTTTTGTCTGTCATTTATCAATTGAAACTCAGTTAGGTCTCTTTGTCAAAGAAATCCACTTCCATCAAAATATGTCCTCATACAATATCGTTGTCGAAGTGTATAATGATCTCCTGGTTCTGCTCATTTCACTTAGCATCAGTTCATGTAAGTCTCACCAGTTCTTTCTGTATTTATCCTGCTGGTCATTTCTTACAGAACAATAATATTCCATAACATTCATATACCACAATTTACCCAGCCATTCTCCAATTGATGGGCATCCATTCATTTTCCAGTTTCTAGCCACTACAAATAGGGCTGTTGTAGCTCCTTTTTTATTTGGGCAGTTGAATTTTTAAATTAGTTGTTTTGTTCAATGGATTTTTTTCAATTTCACAAATTATTTTTTTTCAAGAAGTTGTTTTCTTATTCCATTTTGTAAAACCTATTTTGGAAGGAGCTAAATGATTTTCCCATTTCACTAAATCTATTTTGTAAGGAGTTTGCTTCACGTAATTTCTGCGTTTCCTTTTCCAAATTCTCCTACAATGTTCTGAGGCACTGTATCTAGGGAAGTGAGGGAACTATTCTTAAGCAGAAGACATTTTAGTGACTACTCAAATAACTCCACAGTATATTTTTCTAAGGTATTTTATAGATCTATATCAGTGATTCCCTTAGGAAACAAACACCTATAATATTAAAAGTACAAATGATCACACTCAGTTGATTCTCATTCTCAAAATAAAAACTTTTTATTTTTACTTACAAGATAATTATCTCATTTTCTTTATTGCATTCAATTGTTTACAAACTATTTTCTCCCTCAAAAATTAATACCAATTGAAAAAGAAATAGCTTCATTTTAAGATTCTCCTCTTCTTACCAGATACAAACTGTCTCATTCTCTTCAAATTGTTAAGTATCTCCATTCCTCTTTCTATTATAACTTATTTAAAATGTTTATATAAATTTCACATTCTTTATTTAAGTCACTAACTTTATTTTCCATTTTAATGTATAAATTATTGTACTTAATGATTTTGTTCAGTCGTTTCAGTCATGTTGGATGTTTCATGAACCAATTTGGTTTGTTTTTGTTTTGTTGTATTTTGTTTTTATTGTTTTGCAAAAACACTGAATTGATTTGCCATTTTCTAGTATTCATTTTATTGTTGAAGATATAGCAAAAGATGGCTAAGTGACTTGCTCAGGGTTACACAGTAAATGAATTTCAGAGCACATATTTCATTTCAGTGAGATGAGTCTTTTTGATACCAGGTTTTGCATTATATCTACTCTGCCACTTAGCTGCCCACAACTAATAATCGTTTATTTTATATATATGCTCTTCAGTTAATCTCCTGAGAAGAATATCAAAACTAATAAGGTAAAATCTGAGTTATCCTATAATAGGCATTCAAGTGAGAAGAAAAAATATTAATATATTCCCTTCCATGAAAGGAATAGTTTCATGATTTTGCTAAGACAGTAATTATATATAAGTATGTTCTTTTCTTTTCATTCCTTTCTTCTTTACTCCCTTTCTCCCTTTCTTTCTCTTTTTTGGTTAAATGAACTTGCAGGGATACTCCTGACCAATTCCTACATTCCTACACACATGATAACTCCGTGAGACTACAATTATAAGCCTGGTTGTTGGTGAAACTGAGACGTTATGAGTCAATTTCACTCCAAAAAAACAAGGACATGATGCTTATTGCAAGAAACTAAAATATTGTGCATTCGCAAAGCAGTTGGTTTTAATTTTGTCCCAGGTTAATACATCTGAGATCCAACTTTGCATTCCATGGGCAAGAAATGTCAAAATAATTTTAGGGTTTTGCAATATGTTCCTGAGACCCTAGGGAATTTTCTTTAGGAATATTTTCAAAACCTTGAGGGTGACTTTTATTTGTTTCTCTCCTCTGGACGGCTATTTAAGTGCTTTGAAAATAGCTTCTAGCTATGAGAATTGGAATTGGAATTTTATTCATTCATTCATTATTTGTGTTTTTGTTTGTTTCTTTGTTTTCCTGAAAGGACTTTGAATCCTCTGGATATAAACAGACTTACAAAATATCTATATCAGAAGCAGAATAGTGATCAAGGTAGTGGTAGACAATCAGGCTCAGGAAATAACTATTTATTTGCCTATAGTGTCTGTAACAATGACCAATGAATTCCATTATATCATTATATCATATATGTTTGAAACCCCGAGAAGTTATCATTAGGTGAGACAGAATTAAAATCCATTTAATACATAAGTAGTGCGTTATCTGTGACTTTTCTCTAATCTTCCTTCTCTAACCTGTCTACATTCTTCACCCAGTGTAGTAATTCCTTGTTCTTTTTTCTGATTCAATCCTAAATATCTTCAAATGTCTACCACACAGAGCTATCCACTTACAATACATAACGTTTTGTTATGGCAAATGTGGTAAGATGTCAGGAACATGTGGTGAAGTAAAATGAAGCAGCAAACAGATAATGTGCTATAAAACAAAGTTTTATCCTATAGCTAGTGGTTTAAGGAATACTAAGCAAGCTATTCCTCATTTTTTTCTCTTCTCTTGTTCGATGAAGAATGCTCTAATATTTCAAAGACTGATGTCTAGTTATTTGGGACTAAGACAACCTGCTCCGGCTATAGAGAGAAAACTGGTTACTATTCCATGGAGAAATAAAGGACTTTAGAAAAGAATTATGGGGAAAAAAAAGACTTAGAGCTGATTTTAATAAAGAAAAGCTGATTGTACTTGATCACAAAATTTATATTAGGCCAAAACAAAACTTTTTAAAGAAACTTTTCTATAAATATCTAACATATA